>NW_028258227.1:0-140683 GCF_053883595.1 Heterocephalus glaber | reverse complement strand
AAAGATTAATACTAGGCCTATAACTCTCACCATGCACTAAACTAAAATTGAAATGGATTAAAGATCTAAATATTAAAACAGAAATGCTAAAACTGCTGTGTAGGGGACAGGGGAAGGGGACGTTACCAGAACCTCTGCAGTGAGTCCTGGTCTCCTGAGAGCCACGGCAGCACACGGCGAATTACAGGAAAGGTAGAAAAATGAGACTGAGAAGAAGCTGAGCTTTGGGTCTAATCAGTGCTGCTCTGGGCAGCAAAGACAAAGCCCCCAGCTTACCACACCTTTTATTCAGTGCATCAGGAGAAACAAATGTAACAGATGACTTGCAGAGAGTTCAATAGTTCACATTGGGATAAACAAGGTGTAACGGAAGGCTTGCAGAGAGTTCAGTACATCTCCGGCAAACAAGATGTTAATCAGTCCAAGAACAATGAGGAACTGAGCAGATGTTTGTTCTCCCAGGATGTTTCTTGTCCTGGAGAATCACAGCATCACTGGATCACTGAAGTCTCAGTTGTGACTGGAGGCCAAACTGGAGTTATTCTGTAGCTGGGCTGTAGGCAAGAGAACTAGGCTAACCAAATGATTTATCCCTAGAATTATGTAGCATTGCTCCCAACACTGGGGCATTTGTCAGACACTTCACAAAAGCTGAATTGCAGGAATTTCTGCCAATGCTTTGAAAAACTAAATGAAATAATTTATTTTAAACACATAACCACAAGCACATGTCAAACAGCAGATCATGTGGACCACCTAAGAAAGTGGGATATTCAGAGCCCTCTGCTCTCTATTCTTCCCAAGGCTGCAGTGGATCCTCTCATGTGCTGCTCAGCTGTCCATGTCTTACTACAAGACTCTGTGTGCTGCCTTGGATAAGAGGTCCTTGTCAGACAGCACATCTTGTCTGTGTCTGTGGGTTTTATCAGTTCACAGGGAGCCCTGGGAATGCCTCATTTGCACTTCCATATAGCCAGGCTGCAGGTTCAAATATGGGGGGAGGAACCTGTGGTCTACAAGATGAGTCTCTTACACAGTGGACTTTTGGGGTCCCCAGTCTTGAGACCTGATCTCCTGCAATGCATTACAATGCAAAGCAAAAAGAAAACACAAAAGTGCACTGCAAACCAGGGACCTGGGGTGGACAAAGCCAAGCATGTGGCTAGGACCCTAAGCAACCAGGACTGCTGGTATTTATTGATTATACAAACATAAATAGGGAGATACCTGTGGTATTCAGCGATATCAGTTGACACAGGCAGCCTTGTAAAAGGGGGATAAGGTATTCTTCTGAAAAGAGCAGAGCAGACGAAAGGTAGGTTGAGGTTATCTAGTAAGTTAGTGAAATAACTAATGGAGAGGCAGCTCTAGGAATGGAATGTTGTTTGGAGCAACAAAGTCCTCAGCCACAGTTATCTCACTTAGGAGACCTGCAACTTCACAGAACCGGAATTAGGTCTCCATCACAGATGGTGGCAGAGGAGCTATGCTAGACCACAGGCCATTCGCCATGCTTCTGTTATTCATGTAGTCTTCAGTCCTGCTCTGAATACATTGTAGCCAATTATGGGGGAAATGCCTGCTCCATATTGCAGCCTGTTCTAAGCCTGGCCAGGGAGGTCTGCCACAGTGTGTTGTGATAACAAATGCCACATTGTAGGTGGAATTAACCACACACATTTGTTTCTCTCAGTTCTAGAGGCTGGCAGGCCCAAAATCATGTGTCTGACAGATTCCATTTCTGGACAGTGGTCCTTTGTGTGACAAAGAGCCAGACACATCTTGTGAGGTGCTCAAAGGGAGTCACATCTGAGAGCACCAGGAAGAGAACAGCAAGTTGCCGAAGTCCCTGTGTTCCCCAGCCCAGGACTCACAGGTCTGACTCCTCCCAAGAACACTTATCTTCAACTTGGGTTATGGTGTGGCTTGAATATTTGCTGGGATCCAGGTGTTCATGAGACAATAGCCAAGCAGCTGACTTTCCTGATTTTCCTATGGTTGCCTGACTGCATGGCTTGGCGGATGGCTGTCTGCTCCTTCCCTTTGGTTTTCTTCTACCCCTCCCCCAGTGGACTCAGACAACTTGCCTGGGTGGCTCCCTGACTCTTCAAAATGCACACTCCTTCATGTCAGTTGGACTGAGAAGCATGCAGCTTGGTTTTGAGCTTTGGTGCCCCTGATCTGGTCCTGGCACTTCAGAAGCACTGCTACCTCTCTGAAGAAGGGGCACCCTAATGTGGCCAGGATCAGGGAGGGAGTGATCTGGGCCCAATATTAACATATCCAGATTCCTGGACCTCAAGTAATCATGATGAATACAGCTTATCTTCTGAAGCTTCCCTGGTTTCAGCCCTAATCTCCTGTCCCAGAGATGTGACTGCTTTCAGTCTAACAGCACAGCATGTCTTACCCTCACCAAACTGCTGCATGAGAGCTGCTGTCCTGGAACCCTGCACACATTGGACCAATCTCACACCTGTGTGTTGACCAATCAGCTGGCCAAAACTCAAACAAATCACAGGCCTGTACTCTGCCCACACACTTCTCTGGTTAGTCTCTGAGTCTCCCTCCAGTATACTGGCCCTGTGTGCTGCAGCACAGGCACTGTTAAAATTAAGACTTGCTGTGGTGGTCCTGAAACACTGCTTGTGATTTATTTTTCAGATAAGATGGGTTCTAAATGTCCTTAGGATTCTTATATTGAGCATTGTGGACGGAGCAATTGTCTCAGAGAAAGAGCAGCAGTAGAGCCTAATACCTAGCACTTGACCTAAGGCATCTGGAGCAAGCTGATCTGGACACCTGTGGCACCAGTGGCTGAGAGGGCTGTTGGCATCCAGCCTTACCTGGCATCAGCATAGCAAACTGCTATCAGAGCTGAACTTTGCCAATTCCTGATTGCATTTGAAAAAAGAACCCTCTACTGAGGGTTGCAACATTTTGGCAACAACAAAGGGACGTCTCCTTTTGAAAGGTGCCCAGTAATCGGAGGGACAACAGTGGCCATCAGCATAGATCTTCCTCATGGATAAGCAGCTGATTGAAGCTTTGCTTCATTATCTGCCAGCACTGCTCAGGGCCCCTCCTTGCCAACCTTAACTGTGTGATCCTCCCCAACTGAATCACTCTGGCCATCCTTCTCTTTGCTTTTCCATCCCTGACTTCTATTTCTGTCTCTGCCTCCTTTTCCTTTGTCTCACTGAACATCCTTCTTCTCTATTTTCAGTTTAAGGACTCTTCGAACTTTAACAGGATTTCTGCTCAGATTTTCAATCAGGATTAATAGCCTAATTAAAATGCCCATACTATCACATGGGATTATGAAGACATCAGTGAATTCTTCAAGAATGAGAAACACATGTTAAAATTCATATGAAAGAATTGATATGGAATACCAAGAATAGCAAAACAGCCTTGAGTAAGAGGAACGATGCTTGATGCACCACAACACCTGATTTCAAAATATGCTATAGAGAATTGATTTTTTGGTTTATTCTTTAATTGTAATTCTTAGTACATGTTTGTAGTCCATAATAATGACATTCCTTGTGCAGAGTTGCTATGTGTATGTAATACAGCCTCATTTTTAAAAAAATCTCTTCCCCATTCCCTTCCTCAAGTGGAGTGGCATTACCCAATGTATAAAAATAGATGAAGTACAAATAAGCCCAGTGTCTACAGCCATCAGTTCATCAAAAAGTAGCTAAAACACACATTGAATAAAAGAGCCTCTTTCAACAAATAATACTGAGAAACTAAACACAACTTCTAGAAGATTGAAATTGGATCCCTATGTCTCACCCTGTGAAAAAATCAACTCAAAAGTGAACGAAAGACCTTTATGTAAGACTTGAACCTCTGAAAGCAATGGAGGAAAACTCAGAGGAAACACTTCAAGAAATTGGTACAGACACTGATTTCCTGAAAAGGATGCAATAGCTCAGGAAATAAAAGCAAGTACTGACAAATGACATTTCATGAAATTAAAAAGCTTCTTCACAACAAAGGACAAAATAAGCAGAGTGAAGTGACAATCTGCGGAATGGGAGAATCTTAGCTGTTCATGTGACTGATGATTAATGTCCAGAATATGTAAACAACTCAGAAAATTTAATACCAAAGGAACAAGTATCTTAATAAATGGATCAAATATCTTTTCAGATAGTTTTCAAAACAAGGACAGATATTCAATAATCATATGAAAAACTGGTCAGTGTAAGGAGCCATTTGGGGAAATGCAGATCTAAACTACACAAATTCCTTTTCATCCCAGTCAAAATGGGTATTATAAAAAGTAAAGTGTAATAAAATCTGGTGAGGATGAATTTCAAATGGAACTCTCATACCTTGCTGGTGGGAACGTAAATTATTACAGTCACTATGAAATCAGAATGGAGATTCCTTAAAAATATGAAAATAAAACTAAAAGTAGAACTCCCATATTACCCAGATTTATCATTCTGTGTTATATTGCCCAAAGTAGCTCAAGTCAGCATACACTAGAGATACTTTCATATTAATTGTTTTTACAGCACTATTTATGGTAGCAATGTTATGCCCATCAGTGGATGAATGGATAAAGAATAGGTAGTACACAATGGACTATTATTCATGTATAAATGAAAATAAAGTCATGTCATTTTCAGAGTAATTGATGTAATTCTAGATTATCATGTATATCAAAACAAGCAGAACATGAAGAGATGAATACCGTATTTATTGTCATGTAGGGAATGTGGAGGGAAGAAGGTAGCATGATAGGAGAAAATGCACTGTTAGGGAAGGCAAAGGTGCTCAGGAGAAGACTGAGCAGTTAGGAGGGGGAAGAAGGGGGATGGGTGTGATCAACACACATTATATGCATGTAGAAAAGTGTTAAAATCAGAGCCTCTGCAGTGCACAATTAATATGTAGTAACAGTTATGTTAAAATAAGACAGAAAGAAACAATAACAGGAAGAAAGAACAGAGGAAAGAAACAAATGAAGAAGCAAGAAAGAATAAAAGATTATTTCTCACCAGCTCAAAGACATAGAAATTGTTCTGCTTCCTCCTCTATGGACCAGATACCTATGAAGGCCTTAGTAAGGGGCAGGCTGTTTATGTGAGTCACAGTGATGGATCTTCTGAGCCCAAAGAGATTTTTAAAACATTGAGGTGACTGACCAAGAGAGTTGAGAACACTTTCTTGAAATTCACAGGCACTCTTTTGGGAAAGTAGTTGTGATTTGCCAGTACTTGTGGATGTGTGCCTGTGGTTGCTCAGGTGACAGTCAGAGATTGGGCTTTTAAAGACTTCACCCTGCCCTGGATTTGCAGTATTCTCTTCCATGCTGTCTTAACATCCTTGCTTCTCAGGGTGTAGATGAGAGGGGTTGAGTAATGGGGTAATAACACAGCAAAAGAAGGATATGAACTTGGCCTGGGAACTCTTGGCTGAAGGCTTGAGGTAAAAGTACATGCCAGGCCCAAAGTACATGGTGACAATGAGCAGATGGGAACTGCAGGTTCTTAGTGCCTTGTACCTGCCTTCATCTGAAGGTAGCTTCAGTATAGCCCCTGCAATGAAGATATAGGAGATGACTACCAGCAGGGAAGACATCATTCCAAATGGGATGGTCATTGCAGTGAGGGCCAGCTCATTAGCAGAGGTGTCTTCACAGGCCAGCTTGATGAACACAGGAACCTCATGGCCACATAGTGATTAATGGGTATCATGGCCAGCAGAGCATATTCACTGGCTATTATCCAGCAGAAAACAAAGACCTTTGTGATGCATCTGGAGGAAGTAATGGTCTTGCCTGTTCCTAACAGGTAGGCCAGAAGCTGAGGCACAATCATGCTGGTGAGACTGAGGTCCAGTATAGAGAACTTGTCCAGGAAGAAGTACATGGGTGTCTGGTGTCTGGGGTCCACCAGTGAGAGGAGGAGGATGGAGCTGTTCCCCACCAGGGTGAGGAGGTAGGAGACCAGGACCACTGCAGAGAGGGGCCTCTCCAGGCATGGAAACTCTGAGAAGCCCAGCAGGACAAAAAAGTGTTGGGAAAGATCATGTTTCCCCTTCCCATGGCATCTGTCTCTGTATATGCCTGGAAAGAAAGGGACTGGTTCTGAGGATAAATTTGTGACTTTTCCATTCTTTTTCCACTTTCTCTTTTCATAGTGTATAACTGTGATAAAAAGTGATTCACTTTCAGGTGTATACCTTGTAAACATTTTTCTGCCAGACTTCACCCTTTCCTGGGATTGGTGTGTATTTCCTTTTTTTCCCAAATCTTTCTTTTGAGAAAATACATGCTACCTGAAATTTACTAAGTCATTAACTTTTAAGTGTGCAGCTCAATGGAATTTACTTTGTTGAAAAAGTTAACAACCATCACCACCACCCATTTCCTGAATGTTTTCATCATCCAAGTTCAATCTGTTCCTTTTAAATATCTCCTTGCCCTCCCCTACCATAGAAATCCCTCTTCTATTGTCTGTCTAGATTCTTTTCATTACACTACATTGGAAAAAAGCAGCATTCATGTATTTGTGATGATCATGCCCTTATATTGTACTTATAAAATTACACTTTAGTGAAGGATATATTAGAAAATATATATATATATATAAACATTAAAATTATGTTTACAGGTTCATCTCCCAGTTGATGCAAGAATTATTTCCATGTGTTTGCTATTGTGCTTAATACACCTGTGCACACTGTTCTCCAGTTCCTCTTTATACCCTGCTTTTCACTTCTTTGAATGTAGACTCAGAAGTGAGCTTTCCGTATCCTCAGGTGACACTAGGTTAATTCTGTGGGTTACAGCTGTGCTCTTCTGTCCCACTGCTGGGCTTTTTTCCTTCTCCAACCATGCATAAGGGATCCAGCCATACAAAGTTGGGCAGCTCTGTTGTTTTCATTGGGTTTTTTTGAATACATATCATTAGCTTTTTGTACAGCACACCATTTGCTCTAAATTTTTTGCAGCCCAAATAGACTGAGACATCACTCTGCTGCATCTCTCTCCCTTACTTGTGCTTCAGTCATTTTGATCTCATCTTCACAAAAACCTTTTCATATAAAACATAAATTACATACCTGAGAAATGTTTTCATATATGAGGCATTATGAGGAACAGTCTTTATCTCATAAACATGAGGAATAGTCTGGAGCTGGTTTCAAAAACAAAGACCAGGCTTTGGAGAGATAATGTCATGAAGTCAGAAACCATGTCAGTTGAAATTTTATATTGTGTTATGAACAATACATATTTCTTTATTTCTGTATTTTTTAAAAGAAAACTTACATTATCATAACTAACTTCAATCAATTTACTCAGGAAACTGAATCTTAGCCCATGTTTTGAGCCATGCCACCAAGCACTCAGGGAATAGCACCCTGGTTGACAGAACAGGGTAGATGCTTCAGATCCCTGGATGTTTCTGAAACATTGTTTGAATCAACCTGCAGACACGTAGGCATCAAGCCTTCTGGAGAGTTAGAAAAATATCACCAGACATGAGGGTCAAGTATTACCAAAGTTTCAGAAAGAGAGAAAGCAGAATCTTGGGAAAAATACTAAGTTTCATGCTAAACGAAGGGGAAATGAGCACTGACTAAAATACTTACAAGTATCTTGAGTGTGGTCAGTAGTATCAAGTGCAAGTGACTCTAACTGAGGAGGAATAGTAACCTTATCTGTAAAATGAGGTTTGATCTTGTGGGCACTGTGGATATGGTTGGGCATTTAATAGAGGGCAAAGGGCCCCATGTTTTCATCTAGAGTAGAACTTTCTTGGTCCAGTCATGACAGCCAGAACAGTGGCTGAGAGGAAGTAGGGCTGGGGGTGTCAGCACCTTGATTCCCAGTCTTCTTGCACTAAAGTGCAAGAAATCACACTCACTGTAGGTGTTTGGAGAAGACTCAGTGGACTGACAGCATGTATGGGAACAGAAGGCATGTGGACACTTGTGACTTCCACATTCTCAAAATGAATTTCCTCGTAAGCAATAAAAGACTAACAAGAAAGCATAACCCACAATAGTACATAAGAATCAACGTGGGAGGAGAGACTGTGTCACCATGGCCCACATGTGGCTTTCTGGTCTTCAACACATGAGGAGCCTCTTCTCCTGCCTTCCCAGCACTTTGTTTGGTCTCTAAACACTATTTAATAAATGCATAAATTAATGTCCTTCATAATGATATTTCTTTCACTAGTCATACAAACTTTGTTCTAGTTTTCTCCCAAATTTTATCCAACACTAAACTTGTTGAAAATCTAGCTGTTGTCAAGTTTATTCCCTTTGCTGTCACTTAGAGCAGAGGGTGACAACTTTTCCATCCTGCATTTCTGTTTCACCTCACATCCAATGCAATGATTCACATATATAAGAGGAGTAGTGTTTGCTGGTTTGCTCTATTTTCCCTCCTTATGATGTCCTTTGCTATTGGTTTTTCTTTTGCAATTGAGTTTAAAAATGTATTCGATTTTTCTATCTTCCTCTTTTCTTGGACATAAAAATCTGTGTGTTGATAGTGTACGGGGAATAATAATTATGCTTTAAAAATTATTTCCTTAATAATTTCATCGTGGTTGTCTTGAATTTAACCCCATTAATAAGAAGAGCCCAGGCTCAGCAGGTAAGTGAAAGGACCTATGCTCTCTTTGTCTGTTTGGCTCACTGGAGGCGGATGCTGACAAGCTGCTCAGGGACACCAGGCCTCCACTCACTCACCTTGAGGTGAGGAAGAAAGAGAAACAGGAGTGGGAGTCCAGTGGAGAAAAGTTGGACCAGCTCTGGTGAGGGATGTTCTCTTCAGAGGTTGTAGTTTCATGGAGAGCGATGTTGCAGAGTGATGAGTAGTGGGCTCCTGAGTGTGCCTGGCTAGGCTCCTCTGAGACCTGAGCTAGTGCAGGGAGAACATTAACTCAGGGACTTGTGTGTAGAGATGCTCAGTACAGGTAATTTCCCTCTTCTGCTGTTTGTCTGCAAAATCATCTTGACCTGAGAAATATGCCTGAAGAGGATTAAACCAAGAGCCGACCCTGAAACAATAAACATATCAAAGATGGAAATGGAGTGTGCAGGGACTTTGTGCTCTTCTCATAAGTCTGTATAGATGGATGTGCACTGGGGCAGGCTGATGCCACACCCGGGGGACTTTTTCTTTAAAATGTTCAGAGCTAATTACATCCGAAGCAGTATGCCTTATGCAGGAACATCACTTCTGTAGAAAATTGAGATGCTCTTTTACCTTGTTACATATTCATTTACTTTCCATGGGACAAATTTATGGGAGGGTTATGAAGCACTTTATGTTACAATACCTTTTTCTTGACTTTGTTATGTACATGTTTGAATGCCCCGCAAGGAATGCAATCATTATCTACTGCAAACATGTAGCAATAAAAAGTAAAAGGAAAAACAAAAGTAATATTATTGTGTATCAGAAAGGAATGTAGGCTTCCTTCAAAAAATATTAGAAATGCAATTACATATGGTACTCAGGCATTTTTTATTTATATATTAATTGGTACATTTTAGGTATACAATACATTTACATTTATCATTGGGTGTTTGTACCTGAACATAATATATCTTAGTTCTTATTTTTTTCCCCATTACCTATGAGCCCTTCACCCCCACCACCCTTCCTTATTTACATAGACTTTATTTCCATTTTTTCTTTCTTTCTCATAATTTCTCCTTTCCTTTCTTTCCTTTCCCCTTCCCCTCCTGACACCCCTCCACCTTTGTATCTTTTCCTATTTCAAATTATCAATTATTCATTTTAATCATTTTCATCCTTATTTACACTTTCAGTTTCTCACACTAGAGATACTATTCAGTATTTTCACATGTGTGTCCTATTAATTTCACTTTAGATTATGGCCTCAATATGCAGCCATTTAGATATAAATGACTCTAGTTTCTCTTTCTTTATGGCTCAGTAGTACTTCTGTTGCAGAAATCTCCAAAAGAAATACACAGAGACACAGAATTCAGATAAAATAATAAAATTTCTTCTCATGAGTGGACAGGAATGCCAGAAACTAGTCTGGTCCATATCCGCACCCCCTTTGTTCAGAATTTCCCTTTTTATATCCTTTTTAGCCATTATCTCATCCCTAGTGGTCTTTGATACGTAAATACAATTCCAGTTCCTATTTACAAGTCACAGACACAAGATAGGCCATATACATTGTAAATTCACCCTGGCACGGTAACTTTGTTAGGTTAATGAAGTTACTGGTTAGAGTCAGATAATCCTCACCTTAAACAAGGAGTTACAGGAAAAGCAAATTTTAAAAGAACACATTACTTATTTTGCTTCTACAACTACCTTAATATTCAATCTATTAAATTATCTAAAACTTTTCCATATCACTTTGTTTTATAAAAAAAAACACACCTTCTTTATCCAGTTTCCAGTTGATGGCCACTTGGGCTGTTTCCAAACCTTAGCTATTACAAACTGTGCCACTATAAAAATAGGTTCACGCATATCGCTGTGGAATGATTCTTTTAATTCTTTGGGGAAGATACCCAGTAGGGGAATAGCTGGGTCAAATGGGCCCTCTAGTACTAGTTCTTTGAGGAATCTCCATACGGATTTCCACAGTGGTTGCACAAGTCTGCACTCCCACCAACAATGGAGAAGAGTTTCTTTCTCTCCACACCCCCAGCAGCATTTGTTATTGGTTGATTTCTTGATGGCAGCCATTCTTTCTGGGGTGAGGTGGAATCTCAGTGTTGTTTTCATATATTTATTTGCTGTTTTTACTTCTTTGTCTGAGAAATGTCTGTTCATTTTGGATGCCCATTTTTGAATTGGGTCTTTGAATTTGGGGGCTCTGATTTTTTTCAGTTCTTTATATATTCTCAATAGTAGACCTTTGTCTGAGGAACAGCTGCTAAAAATTTCTTCCCATATTGTAGGTTGTCTCTTAGCTCTCTTGGTAGTTTCTCTTGCAGTGCAGAAGCTTTTTAATAAGATGAGATCCCAGTTGTTGATTTTTTGTGTTACCTCCCATGCTACTGAAATTTTGTTCATAAAGTCTTTTCCTATGCCAATGTCGTTGAGAGTTCTACCTAACTTATCTTCCAGCAAATTTACTGTTTCTGTCTTGATATTTAGCTTTTTAATCCACTTCAATCTTAGTTTAGTGCACAGTGATAGGTATGGGTCTAGTTTTAATCTTTTGCAGGCTGAAATCCAGTTTTTCCAACACCATTTATTGAACAAGTATCTTTTCTCCAATCAGGGTGATTGACTCCTTTGTCAAAGATGAGGTGGCTGAGTATGTCTAGAGCTGTTTCTGCATCTTCTAATCTATTCCACTGATCCTTGGGTCTGTTTCTTTGCCAGTACCATGCTGTTTTTATCACAGCAGCTTTGTAGTATAGTTTCAAGTTGGGGATTCTGATACATCCAGCCATGTCTCTGTTGCCCAGAATTGCTTTTGCTATTCTAGGTTTCTTGTGCTTCCAATGAATTTTTGCATTGTTCTCTCTAGTTCTGTGAAGTATATTGTTGGAATTTCAATCAGTATTGCATTAATTCTATATAGTAGTTTTGGAAGTATGGCCATTTTTACTATATTGATTCTTCCTACCCAGGAACAAGGGATATCTTTCGATTTTCTTATATCCTCTTTGATTTCCTTCTTCAGAATGCTGTAGTTTTCAGTGTAGAGGTCTTTTGCTTCCTTTGTTAGGTTGATTCCTAGATATTTCATTTTTTTAGGTGCTATTATAAAAGGAATTATTTTCTGAATTTCTCTCTCAATGGGTCTGCTATTTGTGTATAAGAAGGCTATTCTTTTTTGAGTGTTGACCTTATGTCCAGCTACTCTACCAAATCTGTCAATTAGGTCTAGAAAGCTTTGACTGAGTTTTTTGGGTCTTCTATGTAAAGTATCATGTCATCAACAAATAATGACAGTTTCACTTCTTCCTTTCCTATCTTTATTCCTTTTATTTCTTTCTCTTGTCTAATTGCTATGGCTAATGTTTCCAGAACAATATTGAACTTTAACATTGTCAGGGCAGAAGACAATGCCATATTTTAAACATTATATAGGCCACACTTCACTCATTTTTATTGTAAGTAATTTCATTAAAAATAGCTACTTTTTAATGACATACCATAGCATAATTTAGCACATTTGTACAGTGTGTGTCGGTGTGTATGTGTGTGTGTGCACATGTGTGTGTGTATTTTTTGAGTCAGGGTCCAAATTTAATCTAGACTGGCCTTTAAATCACTATGTAGCCCAGGCTGGTCTCAAACTCACAGTGATCCTCCTGCTTCAGCTTGTCAAGTGCTATGATTACAGGCATGTTCTTTGTGTTTTGATCAACTCAGGATACATAGGTTCCAGGTCATTGCAAACATTTATTACTCCATAATGATGATGACCGCATTTGCATTATCTCTTTAGCTATGTTGAGTTGTACAATACAAGATTGTTAACCATAATCTATGTATGTGTGGTGTTACACAGCATTTTTTCTCCCATGGACTGTGAATTTGCACCTGTTGAGCAATATCTTTTCTCCTTAATACCAATCTCTCCCTCTCTGTCCTCCAGGAACCACTATTCTGCTCACCAGTTATATGAGCTCAGTTTTGCTAGCTTCCCCATATGAGCTAAACCATGTGGACCTTTCTATGCTTGGTTTATACTCTCTAGTAGGATCTCCAGTTCCATCCACATTGCTGCACAGACAGAATGTGGCCTGCATAAGACTGCATAAGTCCCACTGTGTGTATCTACCACATGGTCTTTATCCATTCATCCAGAGATGAGTATCTTGGTTGATTCCATATCTAAGACATTGTAAATGGTGCTGAAATAAGGTGAGAATGGAGATGTCTTGGATGTCATGACTTAAATTCTTTTTGACAAATATGTAATTGGGGTTTGTAGGACGATATGGTACCTTTAAATTAAATTTTGGAAGGAACCTTCACACTGTTTTCAATAATGGTTGTACTGGTGAATATTCTTTTAGGTGGTGACAAGAGTTTTCCTTTTGCATCATTTTTGCCAGGATCTGTATTTTTTGACTTTGTATTATGGCCATTCTGGGTTGAGATTATATTTCTTTGTAGTGTTTATTTGCATTTTGCAGGATGCACACATACTACTGAGATACAGTAGCAAAAACAGCATAATACTGGTATAAAAATAGGCACATACTTAATTGGATCAGACTAGAAATCCTAGAAACAAATGCACACATTTACACTCAAATGTTTTTGACAAATAGAAAACCACAAATAAAGGCAATAAAACAATCTTCAATAAATGGTCCTAAGTAACCGGATGTTCATGTGTAAAGTACAGAAGTGGACTCAAATTGAATACATAAAAATCTAGTTAAGAAGCATTGAAGACTTAATTGTAAACGAAGAAATAATAAAAATGGTAGGAGAAAACAGAGGGGAAACAAATGATATCAGTCTGTGCAAGTATATTTTAGACAAGGATGTAAGTGGACAGGAAAAAGACAAGTGGGATTACATCAAACTAAAACCCTCTGCACAGCAAATGGAAGAGTTAGCAGAGTGAGAAAGAAAACTGCAAAATGGGAGGAAATATTACTGAATCACTTACCTTACAGTGCATGATATCCAGAATATATAAGGCACTCAAAACATTAATAGCAAGATATAAAAATATTTGAAAAATCAAACAATTTGCTTAAACTGGCATATTAAAAATAAAATATACAGGGCTGGGGATTTAGTTCAGTGGTTCTGCCACCTGCCTTGCAAGCACCAGGTCCAAATTCAATCCCTGGTACCAAAAAAAAAAAAAAAAAAATGAAATGGCCAACATGGATATGAAAAAATCCTCAATATTACTTTTGCAAGTTCTCCCCAGCCTTTTAGAGGTATAACTGAATACAAATTATTGTATATATTTAATATGCACAATGTAGTTTTGTAAAGCACCTCTACACTGTGAACTGATTATCATTATAAAGAATATTCAGATAGCCATCATTTCATATAGTTATCTTTTTTGTAGTGAAAGAAATGATGCTCTGGCTTAGCAAATTTTAAGTACAAAATAGAGTATTAGTTACACTCTCCATACAGTACATTAGATATCCAGAAGTTATTTCTCATGCATAAATAAAATTTTGTGGTGTTAAAGCAACCTCTTCCCATGTTGTAATTTTCTGTCTATGGCAATGACCATTCTACTCTGTTTTTGTGATCTGATGCTTTTAGTCTCCAAGTATTGTGAGAGCATGCATTTTAAAAATCTTTCTGTTTGTGAATTATACAACTTAATATAATATTTACTGGTTCATTCATGTAGCCAAAAAGGACATCATTTCATTCATTTAAAGCCTTTATTAATGTCTCCTTATCTGTATCTATATCTTTATATAACATTTCTCAGTTCATTTTTCCACCTAAATGCATTTAAAAGGTTTCAATAGATTGAATTTTGGACTTTTATTAGTATATGTTTGCAGTATATAATGATTAGATTCAGTGTAGGATATTGACAGATGCACATAACACAATTCAATTCTATTTTCCCCCATCCCTGCACTTGCAAATGATATTGCAGTGATGAGGGAGTAGAAGACTCTTCATGAGTTCTTCATTTATTTAATATATCCAGAAGTGGTGTAAGTGGGACATAAGACATTTCTGTGTTTATGTTTTTGAGGCAATTACATTGTTTTGTCTCGTGGATGTGCTAATTAACATGCCCACCAGCACTGAGGAGGGGTGTAGTGTACCACTCCTAACAGTTTCTAACTTTTGTCTTTTCAGTAGCAGTCATTTTAAAAGGTGAGAGGTATGTGTCATGGAGGCTTTGGTTTGCTTTCTCTTACAATTAATGTTATTGAGGACATTTTAGAATAACTGCCATTTGAATGTCTGCTTTTGAGAACTATCAAACATCTTTGCTCTTTAAGAGGTTGTCATTTTTGGATATTAACCAATTATCAAATATACAGTATGCAAGAGTTTTCTCCTTACATAAGGTGTATGAGTTCATCTTAATTGGAGGCTTTACTGGATTAACAGATTTCTGGAGAAGTGATTGGATCATTGGGGTGCTGTACTCATTGGTGAATTAGCCCAATAATTTTCAGAACTGAGTGTGATTTTAGGAGGTGTAGCTCATTTGGGAGAAATAGGTCACTATTATTATGTCTATGCAAGGTATATCTCTCACAAGTGCTCTTCCCCTGAGATCTGCTTTCCAGCCCCTATTAAGTGAGCAGAAGTTCTGTACCATGACCTTCTGCCATGATATTTCTGCACTGGAGGGAGCCAAGCATGGACTAAACCCTCTGAAACTATGGGCAAATCAAATCTTTCTTGTGTTAAATTGAGAATATCAGGTATTTGGTCCTACCAATAGGACAGCTGAATGATAGAGGAAATTAATGCCAGAGATGGAGGGAAATTGCTTTGCCTATCCCTGACCAGGAGGTTCAGAAGTCTTGAGTTTAGCTTGTTGGAGCAAGTATTTGGAAACATTTGCAGATGACATTAGAGTGGACTTTGAATGCCATAGGCAGAATCTGATAGGAAAATATATTCTTTTTTGGTTCTAGGATTGAATCCAGGGCTTTCACATTGAGCTTCATCATTGTCATTTAAAAATTTTATCACACAACAGAGTCTGGGAGCTGCTGAATTTACCATGCTAGGCTTGAAATTGTGATCCTCTTGGTTGGTATTACAGGTGTGTGTCACCACACTTGGCCTGATAGGCAAGACCAGTCAGAGCCCAAAGACCAGAATACTGAAGGGAATGTAGTCTGCTAAGGCCAGGCTTATGAAGTTTTACATGGAAATGAGGACTCTATTTGAAATTTTACTAGAGGCCATTTGTGTTACACTCTGGCAAAACATCTGTAGATATTTTGTCTTTGTCCTAAGAGTTTGTGTGAAGACTGAGGTTAAAGGTGGTGGACTAAATGATTTGGCATAGGAAATTTCAAGGCAGTCAAAAATTCAGGCTGAGTCATGTATACTGATGGCTGCTTTTTTCATAGAGTCAGGAGCACAAAGCAAAGCAGAAAGATTTGAAAACTTTAAAATTTACCCCCTCCTCAAAATCATCTAGGAGCCAGAGTAGGTGTTGTTGATGAAGGGCTTAGCACCATTAAAAAGAAGCCAAGTACTTTAAACTTTTAAAAGAAAAAAGTGTCTTAAAGGCATCCTAGGAATCCATTTCCACTCATCCAAGGTTTAAGGATGCAAAAGTGTAACTTTTCCCTACAGCAAAGAGCCCCTGGGCACCCTGCTTGAGAAGGAATTTCTAGGGAATTATTTCCTGGGATTCATTTTAGTGTGTTTTGGTGCCGTCACTCAGAAACCACTGCAGTGATGCTCAATGGGGCCCAGCTACTGCTTACATCAGATCATGGCATTGTCCACATGATGCTGTAGAATGCAAAACATGAGAGATCACAGAGACTTCCTCCTAGATTTCAATGTGAGGTATTGGAGGCCAAACATTTCATCCTTAAGATGGCTATGTGTGAAGCTATGAGGTGAAACTTATAGAGCAGAAGAGACCTTAAGAAGTTGGCAATGTCAGGAAAATGGAATTATACTGAAGAAAGCCAGGGGCAGCAAGCAAAGCTAGCCCAAAGAGAAACCACGTGGGCTGAAACCAGAAATGCCTTGGACTGGAACCTCAAAAGCCCTGTGCAGTTTACATTTTACTACCTTGTGCACTGAATACTGGATATGGAGCTATTGAATTTAACATTTTCTCTGAAATTTCTTGGTTTTAAAACCTTTATATATTCCTGCTTCTATATTCTGGTATTCTGGAATTTTTTGTAAATTTTACAGTAGCTGAATATTTGGACATTGGCATCTCCCAAGCCAATCAAATTCATAAAGCAGATTAACCATTACAGAAAGGTGGTCCCAGTTTCTCCTGTAGTGTCTTGTGATCCATCTACCCGAAAGGCCAGGGACCAAATGACAGTGAGCTCCACTTCTTTACTCCCTCTCTTCTTCCACTACCCAATAAACAACTATTTTCCTACCTTAATTATTACTGAAAATATTTCTTTGTGGTGAAAATACCTCCTCAAAAGGAAAAATATATAAAGGTACCAATTATGCCAGAGAGCATTGAAAGAACAAAGGGACTTTAGGTGTAGATGCTGAAAGCAGCATGTCCTGGTTCCCTCTGGAGACAAACACTCTGAGACTCAGGATGCATTCCTCTTATCCTTCCATATCCATCAAACTGAAGCCATTACCCTCAACTGTATTTCTCATCTTTCTTTTTATCAGTGTTAATATTACAATCTAAATGTGATGTTCCATGAAGGCATTTTAAAATTAATTTATTGGTACTCTTTTGATATACATAATGACCACATTCATCATAAAAAATTTGTACCTATATAATATATCCGATTTTTTCTCATTCTGCTCCCTTCAACCCTTCTTCCCCTCATTACTTACAAAAGCTTTGTTTCCATTTTTCTTCTATTCCCTTTTTCTTTTTGCCTTCCTCCTCTTCTCTCTCTTCCCTCTCATGTTCTTTCTCATTTGAATATTTTCTTCCTACATCCTAGTACCTGTGATCTATTTTGGCCTTTATCTATGCTTTTGGTTTCTCACACAGGAGAAAGACTGCAATATTTAAACATGTATGTCTGATTTATTTCACTTAAAAGTATTGTCTGAAGGTGCAACCATTTACTTAAAATGCAAATATCTCAAGTTTATTCATCTTTATGGCAGAGTAGTATTCCATTGTATAAAAAACACATTTCTTTATTCATCTGTTGATGGGCACCTGGACTGTTTTCAAGATTAAACTATTACAAATTATGCTGTTGTAAGCATGAGTGTACATATAACACTGTGGTGTGGGGCTTTTAATTCTTTTGGGAGGATATCTAGGAGGGAAATAGTTGGGTCAAATGGAACTTCTTGTTTTAGTTTTTTAAAGAAACTTCATAGTGATTTATCTCAATCTGATAAAAACCATCTATGTCAAACCAATGACTAACATCATATGAAATAGTCAAAGACTAAAAGCTTTCACTTTCAAATCAGGAAGAAAACAAGGATGACCACTATCACACCACTTTTCTTCAATGTATTTCTGGAAACATTAGCCACAGCAATTAGACAATTAGAAAGGAGAAAGAAATAAAAAGACTAAGGATAAGAAAAGAAGTTAAATTATCATTATTTGCAGTTGGCATGATACTCTACATAGAAGAACACAAAAACTCCACCAAAAGACTCCTAGATTTAATAACTAAATTCAGTAGCATAACAGGATAAAACGTTAACACTTAAAAATCAATAGCCTTCCTGACATAAATAACAAACCCACTGAGAGAGAAATTAGAGGAAAACACCTTTCATAACAGAAATCAAGGAATATGAAACACTTAGGAATAAATCTAATGAAGGAACTGAAAGATCTTTATATTAAATCTGTAGTACTCTTAAAAAGAGATAAAAAAGGATATCAGAATATGGAAATATATCCCTAGTTCTTGAATAGACAGAAACAATGGAGTGAAAATGGCTATGCTTTTAAAACTGTTGTACAAATTTAATGCAATCCTGATGAAAATACCAATAGCATACCACACAGAACTAGTGAAAATAATCTAGAAATTTATTTGGAACAAGAAGAGACCTAGAAAGGCAAAAGCAATTCTGGACAAAAAAGGCAAGTTAGGAAGTATCAAAATCCTCCACTTGAAATTATAGTACAAAGGTACAGTGACAAAACTATCATGGTACTGGAAAAAGAAAACAAACTAGACCCAAGATCAATGGAACAGAATATAAGATGCAGAAAGAACTCCAAATGCACTAAGCCCCCTCATCTTTGACAAAGGGGCCAAACTTTCACTGAAGGAAAGATAGCCTCTTTAATAAATGGTACTGGGAAATTAAAGTTAGACTAATATCTCTCACCATGCACTAAACTAAAATGAAAATGTATCAATGACATCAGCATGAAAAGAGAAGCAAATTTTCTGGAAGATAAAATAAGTAAAACTCTTGAAGGCAAAGATCTAGGCAAAGGCTTTATGAACAAAATGCTGATTGAATAGGAAATGTAACAAAGTATCAACAGCTGGGATCAAATCTAATTAAAATGCTTTTGCATAGCAATAGAAAGCACCAACAGAGTGAAGAAACAACGCACAGAATAGGAAAAAAAATTACCAGCTATTACTAGAAGGGCTAATATGTAGAATATATTAATAGCTCAAAAACTCAGACACCTCATATTTAAAGGAATGCATTTTAATACACATATTTGATAAAAAATGCAGAGTTCTCTCCCATATAAAGATATGTTGATCAGCTTGGTTCTTTTGAAAATGAGAACTGGAGTTGCTCATGTAGTTAGATGGGAGAATTTTCCCAAAATTCCATTTAGCTAACGTGCAGTTTGAGATTTTCATAAAATGTATTAAAACAAACATGGTGTGGCATGGACATTATTCATTTTTTGTCATTAAGTTTATTGGTACAATTAAGATATACATAATCACATTCATTGTATTGAATTTGTACTTGTACATGATGTATCTTGATTCATATTTTTCCCATCCCTGTCCTCTCCCCTGTACCTGTCTTCCCTTTCTTATTTATAGGAGGTTTGTTTTAATTTTATCTATTTTCTCATTATTTCTTTTCCCTTCATTATACTCCCCCTCCGCACTCCCTTGTGCTACTCTCATTTCAATATTCTCTTCCTATTTCACAATATCTATTATATATTTTGACCCTTATATACACTTTCAGTTTCTTACACTAGAGAAACAGTTTGGTATTTACATATGTGTGTTAGATTTATTTCACTTAAGAATATGGTCTGTAGGTGTGGACCAGAGCTTTCTGGCTGGATGGAGATCTCACCCAGGACTCCACCCTGAGCCCAGAGGCATCACCAAAGGTCCACCCATAGAAGAGCTCCACAGGTGCACAAACATCAGCCAGAGGCCCACCCCATAGCATTGGCAAGTGTGTCCAGATGGCAGGGAGCAGTGTTGTAGACCAAAGCAGCATGGCCACAGGTAGATTCCCAGACAGGGCTGTGCCCTGTCCCCAGTGGCTTGGGCACAAAGGCCAAAACCAAGGGTCCACCTGGAAAAGAGATGGACAGGCACACAAATGACAGCCAGAGGCCTGTACCAATACCATTGGTAAGTGCTCAAGACCATAGCCAGAAGCTTGCTTATATAACAGGAACTGGGTTCACAGCCCCCAGCCAAAGGCCTTCCAGGCCACCGCTACATAGGGGCCCTAGCCAGAGGCACACCTAGATACCAACCCAAGGATGCACAGGCCCCAGCTAGAAGCTTGCCCAGACAACAGGTCAGCTAAGGGAGCTGGAAGGCCACCATTCTGAACCTAGGAATTAGTGTACTGGTGAGCAGCAGAGAAAGCAGTGCTCCATTGCTTGCTGAGAAATGAAGACCACTGGGCAAGCAAAAAGGTGCTGCAACAAAGGAACAAGAGGCTGCATCTGTTGAAATGAGAAGACACTTAAAAGAGTCTCAAAACTAGAGTTCTGGATCACCTAAGGCAAAAACAAATAGAAATGAGATGGAAAAATCTGATACTCAACAACCTGGACTCCTTGAACTGGTAACAAAAGAGGATCTGGAAAAAATGAAATCAGAAATAATTTCTTAGATAACAGCAGAGATTGTGCCCATAGTGCAAGAGACCATCAATAAATCTAGAGCGGACACATTAAAAAATAGTGAAGCTGAGGAACATGATGGAATCACAACACAGGAAACAAATGGAATTAATAAAACAGATGCAAACAGATTTCCAGGAGATTAAAAACTCCATTGAAAGTTTGCACATCAGAATGAGCCAATGTGAGGACAGAATTTCAGATACAGAAAAGAGGATTGGAATTAGTGACCAGGAAAAGGAAAATTTCACTAGGATAGTAAGGGACCATGAGAAATCAATCCAGCAGCTGATAAACAATGCGAAGAAGAATAACACAAGACTGATCGTCATCAATGAAGAAACAGGAGAGAGTGCAAATGACATAAAAAAGAAAACTTCACAGAAGTGATAGCAGAAAACATCCCAAGCAGGGGAAAAAACTTGACATACAGATAGAGGACATATATAGGACTCCAACTAGCCTTGATCAAAAATATCTACACATAGGCATATAATAGTTAAGATTCCAGAAACCCAAAAGAAGAACAAAATTCTAAAAGCAGCTAGAGAAAAGAAACAAATCACATACTAAAGAAAGCCAGCAGAATCACAGCAGACTTCTCAACACAAACACTGAAGACAAGAAGAGCTTGGAATGATGTATTTCAACCTCTAAAGGAAAACAAACTTCAACCCAGAATGATGTACCATACAAAACTATCTTTCAAAATTGATGGAGAAAGAAGATACTTTCCTGATAAAAAGCTGCTTAGAAACTTCATGAACACGAAATCACCACTCAAAAAATTTTTAAACAATGTCCTAGGAAAAGACAAAGAATGCTACAACATTATGAAGCCCAACAGAATGAATCCATCAGGCATGACAGGAAATTAAATGCACAGGAGGAGAATCCAAAAGAAATAAAAAGTCATGACAATCATAAGTCAATATGTATAAGTTATAACGATCAATGTTAATGGTCTCAATTCACCAGTAAAAAGAAATAGACTGGCAGAATGGATCAAGAAGCAAGATCCAACAATATGCTGCATACAAGAAACATATTTAATTCAAAAAGAAACCCATAGAGTGAAAGTTAAAGGGTTGAAAACAACACTCCATGTGACAAGAACCTGAAAAAATGTAGGAATATCTATTCTCTTTGCAGATCAAGTGGATTTCAAATCAACACTGATTAAGAGAGACAAAGAAGGACACTACATACTTGTAAAGGGAAAAATCCAAGAGGAAGACATGACAATCATAAATATCTATGCACCAAACACTAGTGCAGCCAACTATATAACACAAATACTAAGAGCAATGAAAAATCAAATAAGCACTAATACAACAGTAGTGGGTGGGAGATGCCCAGCAGCATGCTGGATGTCCATTGGTGCCACTCCTTCAGCACAGAGAAGAAGAGGTGCCGAGCCAAGCAGGAAGCAATGCAGGTGCCCCCTGCCTCTGGCTCCTGGGCCATGCCAGCACCTGGATCCACACCACAGAGAGGCAATGGGTCAGAAAAGACATTGATCTGAGCTCCAGAAGAGAGAGCAGAAGTGAAAAAGAGAAAGAGGGCCTCTATGAGTCTCCTAGATGAAAAGTGAAGCCCACTGGAAAAGTGAAGAGAATCTCTGGAATAAAGGCACAACAGACCACCATCACTGATAATTTGGAGGGATCACAACCTTCCATTGGAACCTGGACTATCTTCAGGGGAAGGGCCACTGGAGCCTGCAGTAGAACGTTGTAGAGTTCAATGTCATGGGAGGTCAGAGATTTCAACTTGGGCCTTGTAGCAAAAATCAGCCTGAACCTCAGTGGACAGCTGCTGGCTTGCTGAGACTAATTGATCTGCACACTCCTGCCCATGCTGTCTATTGTGAGACATACCCTGAAGGAGGTCCTTTATTTTTATTTTTTATTTTTGAAGTATTTTTTCTTATTTTTAATAATTTTAAACATTTTTACGTATTTTTTTCTCTTTTCAAACGTTTCCCTTTTTTCTCTTCTTTTCTTTGTTGTTTTCTGTCTCTCGCTGTCTGCTTCCACCTTGTTCTTAATTTCTCACCCTTTTTATTCCTTTTCCTGTCCTAATTTGAATTTCTTTTTTCTTTCTTTGCCTTTTCTTCTCTTTTCCCTTCTCTAGATTGTCATTAGCTTTAAATGAAAATAAATAGTTTCTAGCCCCCCTGTTGCTCTTAAGTTGTTCTATTCTTGTGTTTGTTCTTTCCTTCTGTCTTCTCCTCTTCTCTTCAACAGCTTCCTAGAGTTTGTGATCTTCCTGTGCATTCTGGCCTCACTTCTAACCTTTCCCTATCATACATATCTATCCCTCCCTTTCCAACTCTTTCTATGTCCTAATCCCAAAAGGTAAAGTTACTATATTGAAGAGTTCCTTCACTATAAACATATTTTGGGCTGGTCCTCAATTTTGATTTAATTCACATGTTTAAAAGTGATAGATTAAAATCTATCACAAATTATCATTTTCTAAACTGTGCTTGATGCTACTGTTGTTGCTGATTGTATCACTTGGGCTAAGGTGTTGTGATTCATCTAATCAGTTGTCCTTCCAGGTATTCTGAAAATGAGATTGCCTAAGAGTCATTAGAGACTCAAAACCTGATGACCAGCTATATCTGGAAACACTTCTGAGAAACAATTATTCCATAAAGGTTCTAAATACAAGCAACAAAGATGCTTACAGTAACCAGTCTATGGCCATACCACCCTGAATGTGCCCAATCTCATCTGATCTTGGAGGCTAAGCATGGTCAGGCCTGGTTAGTACTTGGATGGGAGATTACAAGAAGCTATATTTAAGTTTAAACCCAGGAATTGAAACAAAAACAGTACCAACAACAACAATAGAAATGAAGAGACACCAAAGCAAGACACAAAATCAGGCTACCAGCTCACCAAAGGCAAATTCTGGGGGAAATGAGGTGGAAAAGTCTGATAATCAACCAGCTGGACAACCTGAACTGATAGCACAGGAAGTAACAAAACAGATGAATGAGCCTCTAGAAAATTTCACAAAAGAAATAATTTCCCAGATAACCACAGAGATGGTGAGCAGAATGAAAGACATGGTTAGAGACTCTAGAACAGAAACAGACAAAAAAAAAATAGATGAGCTCAGGACCATGATGGAAACCATGAATGCCCAGCATAGGAAAGAAATGGGAACTACAAAGACATAACATAGGAAAGAAACGGGATCTATGAAACGGTTTCAAACAGATATCCAGGAGATTAAAAACACTATTGAAAGTATTCACAGCAGAATGAGCAAATGTGAAGACAGAATGTCAGATATGGAAGGCAGGATTGCAGTCAGTCACAATGAAAAGAGATCTCTTAAAAATAGTGAGGGACCATGAGAAATCTAGCAGCTCCTAGATGATGCAAAGAATAATATGTCTGAGAGGAATCCATGAAAAATGAGAAGAAAGTAGAAATGACATAAAACCTATTCACAGAATTAATGACAGAAAACTTCACAAATAAAGCAAAAGAATTTGACATATAGATAAGTGAGCCATATAGGACTCCAACTAGCCATGATCAAAACATTCTACACCTAGACATATAATAATAAAGATCTCAGAAACCCAACAGAAGAACAAAATACAAGCAGTTAGAGAAAAGAAATCACATACAAAGGAAAGCCCATTGGAATCACAGGATTTGTGAAGGAAGATAGGGTAGAAGAACTGGCAATTGATTGTGGGCTTTCATGTAGTTCCATTATAAAGGCCACAGGTAGAAGCTGAAAAATGACTTCTACAGTATTCATCAAAAGCACAGCATGAGCATAGTGATATGTACACATCAAAGCACATCTGCAATCCCATGTTTATGAAGCAATATGTGCAAGACTCAAGGTAGGAAACCAAAAAACAAGGTGTCTGTCCATGAATGGGTGGATGAACAAATATGCAAGATATATACATTCACAGGGGAGACAATATTCTGTCATTTCTGGGTATCCTAATGACAAAGGATGAAACTGGAGATCCTAGTGATAAAGGACATAAGTCAGACACAGAAAAAGAAATGCCACACAGAGGGCTTAATGCATTTGAGGGTTCTCCAAATGCTGAGCTCTTGGGACTGGGAGAAAATCAGTGGACAGCAGATACTGGGATGGGAGAGTGGTTGGGCATGAGGACAGGTTACTGAACAGGAGCTGAATCACAGCAGACAGAAGGCGGGAGCATAGCTGCAGTGATAATTCCAGGATTCAGAGCTGGTGGTTAGAGTTAACAATGCAGTATTGTGCTGATCCAAATACTTACAAGGAAATGTCTGAATGTTCTCAACCAAAGAACTCATCAATTTTAAGGTGATTTATAACCTGACAGTGTGGAGTTAATTAACAAAAAATGTACAAATGGGTGAAACACACTACATCCTACAAAGAAGCACAATTATGTCAATACAAGTATAAGGAGAAGAAAATGAAATTGAAATAAAAGATGTGGCCTCTACAATATTTAAAAATGTGGGGCAAAATATTATGTCCACCAATGGCTTTTAAATCTAAGTAATATTATTCCTATTTACAGTATGAAATATACAATAGCATAAATGTTTCTGTATTTGTATGTTCATGTTTTTAGTCTTTTGCAGCACTTGGAATTGAACCTAGAGTGCTCTATCATTGAGCTTCACCCCCAGTCCCCTAAATTTGTTTTTTGTGCCAGATTCTCAACTGAGTTGCTCAGGCTGATATGAGGTTTTGTTCTCTTGCCTCAATCTCCTGAGTATCTGGTATTACCCGGGTGTGCCACCATGCTTGGCTCATATTTGCACTTTTAACACTTCTGGAAGCAAGCTTACATGATAGTGTCACTTTCAAGAGGCTCCAATATTTTGAGGAAATAGAGCATTTGTGAGCCCTAAAAGAAACTGACATTGAGGGAGCCCATTCTAAAAGACAGTTGGCAAATCCAGCAAACTGATGAAAACAGAAAAAGTGATTCTGACTCAGACGCAGGTCACCGCTCTCTTTACCAGCTCCCCTGCTCCCCCTCTCTCCCTGACCCACCTGCCTGAGGCCTCTGCTCTTGTTCCCACTCCTCCTTCCCCATGGGTGTAACAGCTGTCACATTGATGCTCCCTGGGGACACACGCCCCACTCTATGTGACACTGGAGTCTCAGCTTCTTTACACACAACCAACTGGACCTGGCCCACAGGATGCTAGACAGGCAACAGGAACCTGTGAACACAGGGACAGATTGGCCTCTACTGTGTTAGAGGCCCACACCTGTGTTATACTTCACTCACAGTTGGCTGGTGGAGATTTTGTAGACTTTGGCAGAGCCCCAAAGTGGGTATCTTGTGGCAACTCTCACTCCATGGGTGGCATTATCAACTGGTCACCAGTCCCCATGGTGTGGAGGTCACTGCAATCAACAACGTGTTCTAAACCAACCTAGGCAATGTTGTCTTATCCAGCTTGCTCTGAGGGGTGATGATGGCAACAATGGAATCCAAAACAAAGTGAAAGTTTTGCAATATGGTAAAATACATTTCAAGAAAACTGGTATTGCAAAACACAATATTTAATAAAGATGCTCTAAACTTACCTACAGGACTACAAAGTAAATATCTATACAGCTAATGAGCTTCTCAATCTTCTGAGGAAATGATTTGTTCACATTTGAAATATATTCCTTCGCAAATAATTGACTATGAAATTTGTCTACACTCATATAATTCTGAATACTCTGGAAATCATCTGATCTCAGAACCTAAGAAAGACTGAGCCTGCTTAGCACTTGCATGGTAATCTATAAAAGATTTCAACAGAATTCCCTTTTGGGTGATATCAGGCTTCTCCAGAACACAGTCTTTGATAGGGAGTCATGTAAACCATGTGGCCATGTACCACATTTTAGTCCTGTAAAGCAATTTTATTGTTTCATGATCTGGCCTTCAGCTCACTCAGACTCCTCACAACAAGAAGATTCCCAAGGCAATAAATTAGAAACAGCACAAATCCCTCTGGACTGCTCCTTTCTACAATTTCATACCTGGAGCTAATTATGTACTGGAGCTGCTCAGAACTCAAGAGCATCCAGGCAGGAATCTCATTAGGCCTCCACTAAAAATATATGATTTCCTGGCTGGATTCAGGGGACTGCACTCTCTTTGGATGGATCCTGAGACCCTGGAAGGAAGCTGCATCCCTGAACCAGGACCTAACTTTCGCCTTGCTGGCTCTTCATGCTCTATACCTTTGCCTCTTCAATGTCAAGGTAAATGAGGGGGGAGACCCAGTCATTTGTGAGCCCATGTGAGCCTCCTTTCTCCTCAAGTTGTGAAGTACATTCCCTCACTTAGCAAATGAGAATGTGTGCATCCGGGATTTTGGGGGGGAGTAAAAACCTAGGAACCAAAATGAGCAGCTTGAGGGGACAATTTTTTAAACCTGAGGACCACCTCCCCACTATTGTCATAGAAACTTTCAAATGGAAAAAAGATTAAAACTGGGAAGATGTGCATGATCTATTGCCAAAGGAAAAGGTGACAGCAAAATGATCCCAGGAAGTGAAAAATGGGAAAA
This sequence comes from Heterocephalus glaber, assembly GCF_053883595.1. Lineage (NCBI taxonomy): Eukaryota > Metazoa > Chordata > Mammalia > Rodentia > Bathyergidae > Heterocephalus > Heterocephalus glaber. The sequence goes on along the minus strand of NW_028258227.1, from coordinate 113,421 downwards.
AAATCATCCCAGCACACACTGTTCCTCCAGTTAGGTACAAGTATTAAACTGGGTATTGCATGTCTAAATATTGAATAGTTTCTCTGGTGTGAAAAACTAAAAGTATAAATAAGGATCAAAATGTATATTTGATATTGTGATATTGGAAGAAAAGTTCTAAAGGAGTAGGGGAAATGGGAGGAGTAGGAGAAAGCAAAGAAGGTAAAAGAAAAAATATGAGAAAAGGAAAAACATAGAAAGTCTTTGTAAATAGGGAAGGGTGGAGGGGGTGAAGGGAGGGTGGCAAAGGGGAAAAACATGAGAACCAAGGTACATCATATAAAGGTACAAGATGCCAATGGTGAATGTAACTGTACTGTATTCCCAAACTGTACCAATAAACTTAATTTAAAAATAAAAATAAACAGACATTAGATGAGAAGCAGCAGAAAAAATAAATAACACCTCTGTCATTCTGTATGATATTAGAAACCACTGGCTTAGAATAAAATAAAATTTCTGTCAAGTCTGGAGCACTGGACAGAATTTAGGACAAGGCATAAGTAGTTCATGTGAAAAGTAAAAGAAACATCATTTGCAGGTGCATCAAGATGGCTGGGTGTGAGGTTTAAACCATAGCGGAGGTCTGGCAGCAGGAGAATTTCCATGGGGTGACAGTGGAAGTAGGAACTTGAAATCTGTGGGAGGACATGAGTAACCTTATAAACTATTTACTTTTTGATCCAAGTATTAAATAGTTGCTAAAAAGGAATGCATGTTCAGAGAAGGCAAACTTTAAGGTCAAACCATAGAGAAGATGGTAACCCTGTTCTATCATTCCACAAGTGTAATGTGTGTGGAATAAGCACACAGTACCATGTATATAGAAAAAATTTTTTTCAATAATAGTAAATGTGAAAACTTTTTTTACTGTTATTTATTTGCTCTGGAGAATAAACCTAGATTCTTCTCTGCACTGGAAAATGCTCTAACACTGAACTATATCCTCAGCCCTAACTGAATTTTTTTAAAAACTTGAACAAATGTCCAACTCACAGAGTGCTCACAAGCTCTAAATGAGGTGACAGAGGGACTGAGGTGGTTATCAGAATTCACAGTCATATGTGGAGACAGGGAGCAGAACCCATGCTACAATTCTCAGAGGAACTGGCTCTGCTGCAGGGTTTCCAGGTGATGCATCCTCCTGAAAACCAGCCAAGACAGAGAAGCCCTGTGCAGTGATCCAGGCCTGTGGGGGGAGCAGACAGAGGAGAGGATGAGGTCCAAGAGAGCGAAAACATGGGAAGATGAAGGGGCCATATTGGGTCCTTTGTGTAAAGTGTGTGGGGGTGTCCAGGATCACTCCGAGCTTTAAATGAGCATTGTAATTCCTGGAGATCACTCAAGCAGGTAAGCATGAGGACTGGATTGGGTTCAGCACCTCTGGAAACAGAACCATCCCAGGGTTAGCAAGTCTGACATTATGGCAACAAGGGAAGACTGTGAAATGTTTTATATTATTGAGTTTCCTGAAGAACAGTTTTGTAAACTCAGTGAACCATGTATCTGTGGTTCTATTTCCAGATTTTCTGTTTTACTCCAATGATCTAGATGTCTTTCCTTACACCAACACTGCCTTGATTACTGTAGCTTTAGAGGAAGTCTTAAAATCAGGTAATAAATGTCTTCCAACACTGTTTCTTTTTTTTTTTACTTTTCTAGGTCCTCTGTACTCCTACATAACTTTCAAATTTCAGTATCAAATTCTTCATTTATAGCAAGTATGCATAGACCTGATCTTTTATATATAACTTGTGTTTTCTAATCCTGATAAATTCAGATACAAGTTCTAGGGGATCCTAGAGATTTATTAGTATTTTCTCTGTTGACAATCATTTCATCTACATACAAAGATTTTACTTCTACCTTGCCAATCCTATGCTAATTGTTTCTTTTTATTGCCAGACTATTTTGGTTTGGGCCTATGTTTCAAAGTTTAATGGACAGATGAATCATATGCATATCTGCACTTGCTCCCCACCTTAGGGAGAAAGCATTGTATCTTTTCCATTCATATAAGGCCTTTCTGCTGAAGTATGGAGTACATGTCTTACCTGTTGAGAAGGTTCTGTTCTATTTTTAGTCTCCTGATAGTTTTACCATGAACAGCTGTAGAATTTAGTCCAATACTTTTTCTGCAACTACTGACAGGAGGATCATATGGCTTTTTCCTTTCCTCTGTTAAAATGATGACTTATAGTGGTGGATCATCCAATGCTGAACCAACACTGCCATCCCTATAATAAAACCACTTTCTACATATTGCCAGATCTGACTTCTAATTGTTTTGGTAAACAAATTTTCATCTATGTTCATACTTTTTTCTTCTATTATCTTTATCCAGTTTTAGTATTAGCACAATGTTGATTTCCTAAAATGAGGGGAGAAGTGTTCCTTCTTTTTTTGCTTTAAATGTTTGATATAATTCATCATTTAAAATGTATAAGAGCCTGTTCTTGTCATATAGATAGGTTTTCAAGCTAGAAACATACTTACTTTAATAGGTGCTATTCAAATTTTATATTTCCTCCAGTCAGTTTCATTAATTTGTCTTCCAAGGTACTTCTTAGAAGTTGTCAAATTTATTTCAAAAAGGATTTTTGTAATATGGTCTCTATATTATTTAAAATTGTATAAAATCTGTGGTAATGTCCTCTAAATTTTGATATTGAGTTAAAAAATGTATAATTGATTTGTGTAATAGGAAGAAAAGGTCTAAAGGAATAGGAAGTAGGAAGGGTAGGGGAAAGGAAAGAAGGGAAAAGAAGAAATATGAGAAAAGGAAAAAAATGGAAACAAAGTATTTCCAAATAGAGAAGGGTGGAGAGGGTAAAGTGAAAAATATAAGAACCAAGATATATCATGTAAAGCTACAAGATCCAAATGATGAATGTAACTGTACTTTATATGTAAAATGTATCAATAGACTTAATGAAAAAAAGAATTGTTTTGTATTATTCCCAAACATTCATGGCACAACTGAACCAAATTTTTTCAAGTGTATCTTGGCATGGAGAAAGTTCTTTTCAAAAACAGCAGTTGTTTTTCTGTGCTTGGCTAATTTCACCGAACATAGTGGCCCCAGCTTTACACATTTGTCCCAAATGACACAATTTCCTGTTTTTATGGCTGAATAATATTATATTGCATTTATGCACCACAATTTTTTTGTCATTCATTTACAGATTGACACATAGATCATTCAATATCATTTCAATCCTGAACAATATGGATAAATATTATGCTTCAGATTCATAATTGGAAAAGGGAGTACAGTTTTTCTGATGTTCCACAGTGCAACTTCTCCAAACCAGACCACCTGGGTTCCCTCCCCATGCCTGCTTAAATACATACACCAGAATAAAATCCCTGGGTGCAACTACACAGATCACTGAGCATGAAACCACTGATTAATCAAAGAAGAACCAAAGAACATGATCAGAATAGGGTTCAAAAATGGTGCTCACCTAAATTGGCTGCTCAGGATAGACTTAGAAAATGTTTTAGCTGTGTACAAATGTCCTGAAACACAGTATATGTACCTGTGTCACAGATGGACTTGCAAAATTGACCCCCATAAGATTTTATATAAACTGAAAATATGTTGGAGATACATGTCTCCTTGAAGCCCAGGGGATGTCATGTAGCAGCCCATGGCATATGAGGATCCCAAAGGAGCAGCGATGGCAGTCTTCAATACCCAGAAATTTCTCACCCATTACCCTTGTTTAAAAATCCAATTTCAAAGCCTGTCTGCTACCTGTACCACATCACATAAGACTGGACAATATGTAACAAACAATTTCTTTGGATTTTAATAATCAGGAGGGTTCTCTAATAAGAAAGCCAATGAAAGCCTCTCCTCCTCCTTTTTTACTCTATTCAAGTGTGAAATCAAAGAAAGCTTTCATAATTTTTACAGCAGTCAAATTCTAGAACCAAGTGCCCTCTCTTGTAAGGGGAGATTGGATGTGAAGCACAATCCTCCTGCAGTTTGCTTTTTGACTCTGCACAGCCTCGAGGCACTGTCCCTGCAGCTCTGGCTCCCTCCAGATTGGTGAGTCCTTACAGAGGCAGTGAGGAGAAAACAGGCCCTGGTATAATGGAACTCAGGCTCTGTCCTGGTGATGCACTGCTCTCTCTGGTGCATGACCCAGGGTCTCTGCTCCACCATCCTCTGCATTCACTACACAGGTGCACATTCTTCACTCCACTGATCAAGTGCAAAGTGTGTGTGGGTTGTGATGAACCTTGCTCTATCTCTCTCTCTCTAAGGGTGCGGACTCCTTAACTTTGAACTGTAAGAAGTAGTGAGCATTTGTGCCATCATAACACAGCTGCTCGGCTGACAAATTGATTCTTATGTGCTCTTGTGAGTTACCATGGCTATTTTTTATCTTGTTTATCATTTATGAGGAATATCATTTTTAGAATGAGAAAGTCATTCAGTTTCTGCATGCCCTCTGTTTCAGACATGCTGGTAATCTGCTGCTTCTTCTCCAAATCCTGACTGGTTGCATTTTAGTCCCTGAGGGAATCTTAGTGTTGTGTGATCTTTCTGTGTCTTCAGGCCTCAGGCTAAGTTGCCTTTCTCCAGATATAACATGCTGCCCATCCCCCTACCCCTGACTCCCAGCCAAAAAAAGGTGTTAAACAAGTATCCAAACTTCACTCTCAAATATGGCTGCTTTTCCTGTTTCGTTGTAACTAAGCTTCTATTGATACTACTGACCACATCTCACACCCGATCTGCTCAGTACTGGACAGTAGTATCTCTTTCAGTTATCATGACAGTTAGTGACTATTTTATCCCAAGATTTTTCTTCTGAAGCAAAACTTTGTGTTATTCTGAAAACAGAGAAAGACTCTCCAAAAGAAGCGATGACTACACATCTGCAGATTGATTCAAACATTGGTTCTGAAATATCCATCAATGGGAACTGACAAATAGAATACAGAGGATCATCAACAAGATCATACACCATGACCAAGTGGAATTCATCCCAAGGAGGAAAGATTGAATCAACTTACGTAAATAATGAATGTACTACACTATATTAACAGAGTTGAGGACAAAAAACCATGTGATCATCTCAAGAAATGCAGAAAAACCATTGGAAAAATTCAAAACCCATTCATGATAAACCCCTAGAGACAGTTGGAATAAATGGTCTTCATCTCGATCTGACCATGGCTATCTGTGAAAAGCCAACAGCCAACATCATATTACATGGTCCAAAACTGAAGTCGTTGAAGCTAAAATCAGGACCAAGACAAGGATGTCCACTATAACCGCTCCTGTTCAATACAGATTTGGAAATGTTACTCAAAGCAAATTGGACAGAGAAAGAAAGAAAAGGAATAAAGATAGGAAAGGAAGAATTGAAACTGTCATTATTTGCTGATGACATGATACTCTACATCTAAGACCCAAAAAACTCTGCTAAAATTCGTTTAGACTTCATTGACAGATTCAGGAGAGTAGCTCGATAAAAGGTCAATACTCAAAAATCAATAGCCTGTTTGTATACAAATAACAGACTCACTGAGAAAGAAATTGGTGAAAAAATCCCTTTCACATCGGCATCCAAAACTTGAAATATCTAGGAATCAATCTAATGAAGGAAGCAAAAGACCTCTACCTCGAAAGCTATAGCGCTCTGAAAAAAAAAAAAAAGAGATTGAAGAGGATACACAAAAATGGGAAAACATCCCTTGTTCCTGATAGGAAAACCGATAGAGTGAAAAATGGCCATACTTCCCAAACTGCTGTAGAGATACAATGCAATCCTGATGGAAATTCCAACAGCATGCTTCACAGATCATGAGGAAACAATCCAAAAGTTCATTTGGAACAAGAAGAGAACTAAACAGCAAAAGTGATTCTGACAACAAAGATATGACAGTGGTATCACAATCCCCGACATGAGACTCCACTACAAGCCACTGTAATAAAAAAACAGTATGATACTGGCAAAGGAACAGATCTGAGGATCAGTTGGAATCGATTAGAAGTTGCAGAAGCTACTCCAGACATACTCACCCCCCTTATTTCGACAAAGGAGTCAACCACCCTAACTGGAGGAAAGATGGCCTCTTTAATTACTGGTGTTGGGAAAAGCTGAAGTTCAACTTGCCAAAACTACAAACTAGACCCATAGTTTTCACCATGCACTAAACTAAAATCAAAATAGATAAAAGAGATAAACATTACAACAGAAAACACTAAACTTGCTGGAAGATAGGTTAAGTGGAAATCTTGCTGACTTTGGCATGGGAAAAAAAACCTAATGAACAAAACCTCAGTAGCACTTGACCTAGCACAGAGAAGCAACACATGGAATCTTATCTTATTATAAAGCTTCTGCACTTCAAGACAAACCAACAACAGAGGTAAGAGACAACCCACAGTGCGGGATACAAATTCACCAGCTGATTCTCAGACACAGGATGCGATCTAGAATATAAAGAACTTGAAAACTTCAGATCTCTCAAATTTAAAGATCCAAAATTGGCATCTGTGATGAACAGACATTTCTCAGACAAAGAAGTTGCAAAGCATAGAAAATAGGAACATAGATGAAAATAGCATTCAAGAAAGTACATGCTACATGCATCAAAGATACAGTTTAAAACACAAAAGAGATCAGATATCAACAGACATCAAAATATGCATTCTAAAGGAATTTTGCCTGAACAATTCTGAATGTTGATTTTTGGGGAAAAGGAACCCTTCACCACTCTTGGTGGGAGTGCAGACTGGTTCGACCACTATGGAAATCAATATGCAGATATCTCAAACAACTAGGATTAGAAGTCCCATTTGACCCACTTATTCCCCTTCTGGCTATCTTCCCAAAATAATTAAAAGAATCTTACCACACCAACATATGTGCACCCATGTTCATAGCAAAACAGTTTGCCACAGGTTAAACCTGGAAACGGCCCAATTGCCCCATCAACTGGAGACTGAAGAAAGATGTGGGGGGTTTTTTTGTTTTTGTTTTTTTATACAACGGAGTACTACTCAGCCATAAAGAATGAGAAAGAAGAGACATTTATAGCTGAGTGGATGCACATTGAGGTCATACTCTTAAGTGAATAAATAGGACACACATGTGTATGTACCAAATCTTTTCTCTGGTGTGAGAAACTGAAAGTGTAAATAAGGATCAAAGTGCATCACAGATAATGTGAAAGAGGAAGAAAAGTTCTAAAGGGGAAGGGGAAGGGGGAAAGGAAAGGAAAGAAGGGAAAGAGAAAAAATAGGAGGAAAAAGGAAAAAACAGAAACAAAGTCTTTGTAAATAAGGAGGGGTGGCGGGGTTGAAGGGAGGGACGGGGAATGGGGAAATAATAACCAATATACATCATGTAAAGGTATAAATTCCCAATGATGAATGTCATCCTATTGTGTACATAAAATGTAGCGATAAACTTAATGACTAATATGTATATATATATATATACACATGCGCACCAAATACTGCAGTAATCTATATTCATAAAACAAATGATGATATAAACAAAAGATCAAATAAACAGTAACACAACCACAGTGGGTCACATCAATATCCAAATTTCAAAAGCAGGTGCTTCAACTAAACAAAACATCAGTGAGGAAACATAAGAGTCAAACCACATCCTTGAAGATATGGATAAATATGTATGTACAGAGTGTCTACCCCTGGAAAAGAGAGTACACATTTTTCTCTGTAGCACATGCAACGTTCTCCAAAAAGACCACCTACGACTCTAAGAAGCCTGCTTAAATACATACAAAAGAATAAAAACCACTCCATGCTTACTATCAGAACACTGTGCAGTGAAACCACAAATTAATCACAGAAGACACCACAGAACATTCAGAAACACCTCAAAAATTAGTAACTCACCTAAGCTGCGACTGGCCAGGAGAGACAAGTACCTGGAAGCTCCGAGGCCTTCCTGGGCCACGCCCACGGCACAGTGAGGTCACAGAGGCGTCTAGCAACCCACCCCCATCCGATGGTCTCTAAGCTGCAAAGGGCCAGGAGAGACAAGCACCTTGAAGCTCAGGGGCTGTCCTGGGCCACGCCCACGGCATGGTGAGGTCCACTTAGCAGCGCGGGGGCCTCCAAACACCCAGTCCTTCTCCCCCACCCACCCCCGCACACCTCCTACCTTCCGGCTTTTCTGCTACCTGGTTCCACACCACAGAGGCACAGGAGATTATAAAGACCCTCGTCCTGAGCGCCCCAAGATAGAGCAGAAGTTAGTAATAGAAAGAGAACCTCTCCGGCTCCTTGAGGAAAACTGAAGCTCAGCAGAAAAGTGAAGAGAACCTCTATAATAAAGGGACATCCGACCACTGTACTTGGTCTGCTGCTGGCTCGCGGAGAGACTCACTGACTCATACATGCACAGGGATTCCTACATTGCCTACTGTGACAGCAGAGACACACCCTGAAGGAGGCCCATAATTTCTATTGCTATTTGCACAAAAGAAAAAAAAAATTATCTTATTTTTAATTCTTCATTTTTACTTTTTTCCCCTACCCTCAAAGTTTGGCTTTTCTTTCTTTTCTTTCTTTTAGCCTTTCTCTTTCTCCTCTCTCTCTCTCTCTCTCTCTCTCTCTCTCTCTCATCTCTCTCTCCTCTCTCTCTCTCACTATTCTCTCACTGTCCCACATTGTTCCTCATCTCCATTTGTTCCTTTCTGCACTGAATTCAGATTTCTCCCTTATTGGTTTTTTCTTCTCTTTTTCCTTCTCTTGATTATCATTAGGTTTAAAGGAAAGGAAATTCGGTATCTAGCCTCCCTGTTGCTGTTAGATGATGCTAGTCACAACTTTGTTCTTTCATTCTGCCTCTTCCTCTGGCCTTCAACAACTTCTTCGTGTTTGTGTGATCTTTCTGTGTCTTCTGGCCTCACTGCTAAGCTTGCCTGTTCTTTCAAACTGGCCCTCCCTCCCCAACTCCTTTGAACTACCCAATGATAAATGTAAACATATTGTATACCTAAAATGAACCAATAAAAGAATGTAAAATAAAAAAACGAAATTCACGGAACAGCTAATGCCACTGCTTCTCAAACTCTTTAATGAAATTGAAAGGGAAGCAATACTCCCAAATTTATTCTTGGAAGCAAAACATCACAGTTATTCTGAAAACAGAGAAAGACTCAACCAAAAAAGAGAGCGATAGGCCAATTTCCCTAATGAACAGAGATGCAAAAATCCTCAATAAGATACTGACAAATAGAATACAGAGGATCATCAACAAGATCATACACCATGACCAAGTGGAATTCATCCCAAGGAGGAAAGATTGAATCAACTTACGTAAATTAATGAATGTACTACACTATATTAACAGAGTTGAGGACAAAAAACCATGTGATCATCTCAAGAAATGCAGAAAAAACCATTGGAAAAATTCAAAAACCCATTCATGATAAACCCCTAGAGACAGTTGGAATAAATGGTCTTCATCTCGATCTGACCATGGCTATCTGTGAAAAGCCAACAGCCAACATCATATTACATGGTCCAAAACTGAAGTCGTTGAAGCTAAAATCAGGACCAAGACAAGGATGTCCACTATAACCGCTCCTGTTCAATACAGATTTGGAAATGTTACTCAAAGCAATTGGACAAGAGAAAGAAAGAAAAGGAATAAAGATAGGAAAGGAAGAATTGAAACTGTCATTATTTGCTGATGACATGATACTCTACATCTAAGACCCAAACAACTCTGCTAAAATTCGTTTAGACTTCATTGACAGATTCAGGAGAGTAGCTCGATAAAAGGTCAATACTCAAAAATCAATAGCCTGTTTGTATACAAATAACAGACTCACTGAGAAAGAAATTGGTGAAAAAATCCCTTTCACATCGGCATCCAAAACTTGAAATATCTAGGAATCAATCTAATGAAGGAAGCAAAAGACCTCTACCTCGAAAGCTATAGCGCTCTGAAAAAAAAAAAAAAAGAGATTGAAGAGGATACACAAAAATGGGAAAACATCCCTTGTTCCTGGATAGGAAAAACCGATAGAGTGAAAATGGCCATACTTCCCAAACTGCTGTAGAGATACAATGCAATCCTGATGGAAATTCCAACAGCATGCTTCACAGATCATGAGGAAACAATCCAAAAGTTCATTTGGAACAAGAAGAGAACTAAAACAGCAAAAGTGATTCTGACAACAAAGATATGACAGTGGTATCACAATCCCCGACATGAGACTCCACTACAAAGCCACTGTAATAAAAAAACAGTATGATACTGGCAAAGGAACAGATCTGAGGATCAGTGGAATCGATTAGAAGTTGCAGAAGCTACTCCAGACATACTCACCCCCTTATTTCGACAAAGGAGTCAACCACCCTAACTGGAGGAAAGATGGCCTCTTTAATTACTGGTGTTGGGAAAAGCTGAAGTTCAACTTGCCAAAACTACAAACTAGACCCATAGTTTTCACCATGCACTAAACTAAAATCAAAATAGATAAAAGAGATAAACATTACAACAGAAACACTAAACTTGCTGGAAGATAGGTTAAGTGGAAATCTTGCTGACTTTGGCATGGGAAAAAAACCTAATGAACAAAACCTCAGTAGCACTTGACCTAGCACAGAGAAGCAACACATGGAATCTTATCTTATTATAAAGCTTCTGCACTTCAAGACAAACCAACAACAGAGGTAAGAGACAACCCACAGTGCGGGATACAAATTCACCAGCTGATTCTCAGACACAGGACTGCGATCTAGAATATAAAAGAACTTGAAAACTTCAGATCTCTCAAATTTAAAGATCCAAAATTGGCATCTGTGATGAACAGACATTTCTCAGACAAAGAAGTGCAAGTAGCAAATAAACATATGAAAATAGGTTCAAAATCACTGGTCATTCAAGAGATACAGATGAAAACAGCACCGAGATTCCACTTCACTCCAGAAAGAATGGCTGCTATCATGCAATCAACAAATAATCAATGCTGGTTGGGTTTTGGGGAGAAAGGAACCCTTCACCACTCTTGGTGGGAGTGCAGACTGGTACGACCACTATGGAAATCAATATGCAGATATCTCAAACAACTAGGATTACAAGTCCCATTTGACCCACTTATTCCCCTTCTGGCTATCTTCCCAAAATAATTAAAAGAATCTTACCACACCAACATACGTGCACCCATGTTCATAGCAAAACAGTTTGCAACAGGTTAAACCTGGAAACGGCCCAATTGCCCATCAACTGGAGACTGAAGAAAGATGTGGGGGTTTTTTTTGTTTTTGTTTTTTATACAATGGAGTACTACTCAGCCATAAAGAATGAGAAAGAAGAGACATTTATAGCTGAGTGGATGCACATTGAGGTCATACTCTTAAGTGAAATAAATAGGACACACATGTGTATGTACCAAATCTTTTCTCTGGTGTGAGAAACTGAAAGTGTAAATAAGGATCAAAGTGCATCACAGATAATGTGAAAGAGGAAGAAAAGTTCTAAAGGGGAAGGGGAAGGGGGAAAGGAAAGGAAAGAAGGGAAAGAGAAAAATAGGAGAAAAGGAAAAAACAGAAACAAAGTCTTTGTAAATAAGGAGGGGTGGCGGGTTGAAGAGGAGGGACGGGGAATGGGGAAATAATAACCAATATACATCATGTAAAGGTATAAATTCCCAATGATGAATGTCATCCTATTGTGTACATAAAATGTAGCGATAAACTTAATGACTAATATGTATATATATATATATATATACACATGCGCACCAAATACTGCAGTATCTATATTCATAAAACAAATGATGATATAAACAAAAGATCAAATAAACAGTAACACAACCACAGTGGGTCACATCAATATCCAAATTTCAAAAGCAGGTGCTTCAACTAAACAAAACATCAGTGAGGAAACATAAGAGTCAAACCACATCCTTGAAGATATGGATAAATATGTATGTACAGAGTGTCTACCCCTGGAAAAGAGAGTACACATTTTTCTCTGTAGCACATGCAACGTTCTCCAAAACAGACCACCTACGACTCTAAGAAGCCTGCTTAAATACATACAAAAGAATAAAAACCACTCCATGCTTACTATCAGAACACTGTGCAGTGAAACCACAAATTAATCACAGAAGACACCACAGAACATTCAGAAACACCTCAAAAATTAGTAACTCACCTAAGCTGCGACTGGCCAGGAGAGACAAGTACCTGGAAGCTCCGAGGCCTTCCTGGGCCACGCCCACGGCACAGTGAGGTCACAGAGGCGTCTAGCAACCCACCCCCATCCGATGGTCTCTAAGCTGCAAAGGGCCAGGAGAGACAAGCACCTTGAAGCTCAGGGGCTGTCCTGGGCCACGCCCACGGCATGGTGAGGTCCACTTAGCAGCGCGGGGGCCTCCAACACCCAGTCCTTCTCCCCCACCCACCCCGCACACCTCCTACCTTCCGGCTTTTCTGCTACCTGGTTCCACACCACAGAGGCACAGGAGATTATAAAGACCCTCGTCCTGAGCGCCCCAAGATAGAGCAGAAGTTAGTAATAGAAAGAGAACCTCTCCGGCTCCTTGAGGAAAACTGAAGCTCAGCAGAAAAGTGAAGAGAACCTCTATAATAAAGGGACATCCGACCACTGTACTTGGTCTGCTGCTGGCTCGCGGAGAGACTCACTGACTCATACATGCACAGGGATTCCTACATTGCCTACTGTGACAGCAGAGACACACCCTGAAGGAGGCCCATAATTTCTATTGCTATTTGCACAAAAGAAAAAAAAATTATCTTATTTTTAATTCTTCATTTTTACTTTTTTCCCCTACCCTCAAAGTTTGGCTTTTCTTTCTTTTCTTTCTTTTAGCCTTTCTTTCTCTCTCTCTCTCTCTCTCTCTCTCTCTCTCTCTCACTCATTCTCTCACTGTCCCACATGGTTCCTCATCTCCATTTGTTCCTTTCTGCACTGAATTCAGATTTCTCCCTTATTGGTTTTTTCTTCTCTTTTTCCTTCTCTTGATTATCATTAGGTTTAAAGGAAAGGAAATTCGGTATCTAGCCTCCTGTTGCTGTTAGATGATGCTAGTCACAACTTTGCTCTTTCATTCTGCCTCTTCCTCTGGCCTTCAACAACTTCTTAGTGTTTGTGTGATCTTTCTGTGTCTTCTGGCCTCACTGCTAAGCTTGCCTGTTCTTTCAAACTGGCCCTCCCTCCCCAACTCCTTTGAACTACCCAATGATAAATGTAAACATATTGTATACCTAAAATGAACCAATAAAAGAATGTAAAATAAAAAAACGAAATTCACGGAACAGCTAATGCCACTGCTTCTCAAACTCTTTAATGAAATTGAAAGGGAAGCAATACTCCCAAATTTATTCTTGGAAGCAAACATCACAGTTATTCTGAAAACAGAGAAAGACTCAACCAAAAAAGAGAGCGATAGGCCAATTTCCCTAATGAACAGAGATGCAAAAATCCTCAATAAGATACTGACAAATAGAATACAGAGGATCATCAACAAGATCATACACCATGACCAAGTGGAATTCATCCCAAGGAGGAAAGATTGAATCAACTTACGTAAATTAATGAATGTACTACACTATATTAACAGAGTTGAGGACAAAAAACCATGTGATCATCTCAAGAAATGCAGAAAAACCATTGGAAAAATTCAAAACCCATTCATGATAAACCCCTAGAGACAGTTGGAATAAATGGTCTTCATCTCGATCTGACCATGGCTATCTGTGAAAAGCCAACAGCCAACATCATATTACATGGTCAAAAACTGAAGTCGTTGAAGCTAAAATCAGGACCAAGACAAGGATGTCCACTATAACCGCTCCTGTTCAATACAGATTTGGAAATGTTACTCAAAGCAATTGGACAAGAGAAAGAAAGAAAAGGAATAAAGATAGGAAAGGAAGAATTGAAACTGTCATTATTTGCTGATGACATGATACTCTACATCTAAGACCAAAAAACTCTGCTAAAATTCGTTTAGACTTCATTGACAGATTCAGGAGAGTAGCTCGATAAAAGGTCAATACTCAAAAATCAATAGCCTGTTTGTATACAAATAACAGACTCACTGAGAAAGAAATTGGTGAAAAAATCCCTTTCACATCGGCATCCAAAACTTGAAATATCTAGGAATCAATCTAATGAAGGAAGCAAAAGACCTCTACCTCGAAAGCTATAGCGCTCTGAAAAAAAAAAAAAGAGATTGAAGAGGATACACAAAAATGGGAAAACATCCCTTGTTCCTGGATAGGAAAAACCGATAGAGTGAAAATGGCCATACTTCCCAAACTGCTGTATAGATACAATGCAATCCTGATGGAAATTCCAACAGCATGCTTCACAGATCATGAGGAAACAATCCAAAAGTTCATTTGGAACAAGAAGAGAACTAAAACAGCAAAAGTGATTCTGACAACAAAGATATGACAGTGGTATCACAATCCCCGACATGAGACTCACTACAAAGCCACTGTAATAAAAAAACAGTATGATACTGGCAAAGGAACAGATCTGAGGATCAGTGGAATCGATTAGAAGTTGCAGAAGCTACTCCAGACATACTCACCCCCTTATTTCGACAAAGGAGTCAACCACCCTAACTGGAGGAAAGATGGCCTCTTTAATTACTGGTGTTGGGAAAAGCTGAAGTTCAACTTGCCAAAACTACAAACTAGACCCATAGTTTTCACCATGCACTAAACTAAAATCAAAATAGATAAAAGAGATAAACATTACAACAGAAACACTAAACTTGCTGGAAGATAGGTTAAGTGGAAATCTTGCTGACTTTGGCATGGGAAAAAAAACCTAATGAACAAAACCTCAGTAGCACTTGACCTAGCACAGAGAAGCAACACATGGAATCTTATCTTATTATAAAGCTTCTGCACTTCAAGACAAACCAACACAGAGGTAAGAGACAACCCACAGTGCGGGATACAAATTCACCAGCTGATTCTCAGACACAGGACTGCGATCTAGAATATAAAAGAACTTGAAAACTTCAGATCTCTCAAATTTAAAGATCCAAAATTGGCATCTGTGATGAACAGACATTTCTCAGACAAGAAGTGCAAGTAGCAAATAAACATATGAAAATAGGTTCAAAATCACTGGTCATTCAAGAGATACAGATGAAAACAGCACCGAGATTCCACTTCACTCCAGAAAGAATGGCTGCTATCATGCAATCAACAAATAATCAATGCTGGTTGGGTTTTGGGGAGAAAGGAACCCTTCACCACTCTTGGTGGGAGTGCAGACTGGTTCGACCACTATGGAAATCAATATGCAGATATCTCAAACAACTAGGATTAGAAGTCCCATTTGACCCACTTATTCCCCTTCTGGTATCTTCCCAAAATAATTAAAAGAATCTTACCACACCAACATATGTGCACCCATGTTCATAGCAAAACAGTTTGCCACAGGTTAAACCTGGAAACGGCCCAATTGCCCATCAACTGGAGACTGAAGAAAGATGTGGGGGGTTTTTTTGTTTTTGTTTTTTATACAACGGAGTACTACTCAGCCATAAAGAATGAGAAAGAAGAGACATTTATAGCTGAGTGGATGCACATTGAGGTCATACTCTTAAGTGAAATAAATAGGACACACATGTGTATGTACCAAATCTTTTCTCTGGTGTGAGAAACTGAAAGTGTAAATAAGGATCAAAGTGCATCACAGATAATGTGAAAGAGGAAGAAAAGTTCTAAAGGGGAAGGGGAAGGGGGAAAGGAAAGGAAAGAAGGGAAAGAGAAAAATAGGAGAAAAGGAAAAAACAGAAACAAAGTCTTTGTAAATAAGGAGGGGTGGCGGGGTTGAAGGGAGGGACGGGGAATGGGGAAATAATAACCAATATACATCATGTAAAGGTATAAATTCCCAATGATGAATGTCATCCTATTGTGTACATAAAATGTAGCGATAAACTTAATGACTAATATGTATATATATATATATACACATGCGCACCAAATACTGCAGTATCTATATTCATAAAACAAATGATGATATAAACAAAAGATCAAATAAACAGTAACACAACCACAGTGGGTCACATCAATATCCAAATTTCAAAAGCAGGTGCTTCAACTAAACAAAACATCAGTGAGGAAACATAAGAGTCAAACCACATCCTTGAAGATATGGATAAATATGTATGTACAGAGTGTCTACCCCTGGAAAAGAGAGTACACATTTTTCTCTGTAGCACATGCAACGTTCTCCAAAACAGACCACCTACGACTCTAAGAAGCCTGCTTAAATACATACAAAAGAATAAAAACCACTCCATGCTTACTATCAGAACACTGTGCAGTGAAACCACAAATTAATCACAGAAGACACCACAGAACATTCAGAAACACCTCAAAAATTAGTAACTCACCTAAGCTGCGACTGGCCAGGAGAGACAAGTACCTGGAAGCTCCGAGGCCTTCCTGGGCCACGCCCACGGCACAGTGAGGTCACAGAGGCGTCTAGCAACCCACCCCCATCCGATGGTCTCTAAGCTGCAAAGGGCCAGGAGAGACAAGCACCTTGAAGCTCAGGGGCTGTCCTGGGCCACGCCCACGGCATGGTGAGGTCCACTTAGCAGCGCGGGGGCCTCCAACACCCAGTCCTTCTCCCCCACCCCACCCGCACACCTCCTACCTTCCGGCTTTTCTGCTACCTGGTTCCACACCACAGAGGCACAGGAGATTATAAAGACCCTCGTCCTGAGCGCCCCAAGATAGAGCAGAAGTTAGTAATAGAAAGAGAACCTCTCGGCTCCTTGAGGAAAACTGAAGCTCAGCAGAAAAGTGAAGAGAACCTCTATAATAAAGGGACATCCGACCACTGTACTTGGTCTGCTGCTGGCTCGCGGAGAGACTCACTGACTCATACATGCACAGGGATTCCTACATTGCCTACTGTGACAGCAGAGACACACCTGAAGGAGGCCCATAATTTCTATTGCTATTTGCACAAAAGAAAAAAAATTATCTTATTTTTAATTCTTCATTTTTACTTTTTTCCCCTACCCTCAAAGTTTGGCTTTTCTTTCTTTTCTTCCCTTTCTTTCTAGCCTTTCTCTTCTCTCTCTCTCTCTCTCTCTCTCTCTCTCTCTCTCTCTCTCACTCATTCTCTCACTGTCCCACATTGTTCCTCATCTCCATTTGTTCCTTTCTGCACTGAATTCAGATTTCTCCCTTATTGGTTTTTTCTTCTCTTTTTCCTTCTCTTGATTATCATTAGGTTTAAAGGAAAGGAAATTCGGTATCTAGCCTCCCTGTTGCTGTTAGATGATGCTAGTCACAACTTTGTTCTTTCATTCTGCCTCTTCCTCTGGCCTTCAACAACTTCTTAGTGTTTGTGTGATCTTTCTGTGTCTTCTGGCCTCACTGCTAAGCTTGCCTGTTCTTTCAAACTGGCCCTCCCTCCCCAACTCCTTTGAACTACCCAATGATAAATGTAAACATATTGTATACCTAAAATGAACCAATAAAAGAATGTAAAATAAAAAAACGAAATTCACGGAACAGCTAATGCCACTGCTTCTCAAACTCTTTAATGAAATTGAAAGGGAAGCAATACTCCCAAATTTATTCTTGGAAGCAAACATCACAGTTATTCTGAAAACAGAGAAAGACTCAACCAAAAAAGAGAGCGATAGGCCAATTTCCCTAATGAACAGAGATGCAAAAATCCTCAATAAGATACTGACAAATAGAATACAGAGGATCATCAACAAGATCATACACCATGACCAAGTGGAATTCATCCCAAGGAGGAAAGATTGAATCAACTTACGTAAATTAATGAATGTACTACACTATATTAACAGAGTTGAGGACAAAAAACCATGTGATCATCTCAAGAAATGCAGAAAAACCATTGGAAAAATTCAAAACCCATTCATGATAAACCCCTAGAGACAGTTGGAATAAATGGTCTTCATCTCGATCTGACCATGGCTATCTGTGAAAAGCCAACAGCCAACATCATATTACATGGTCAAAACTGAAGTCGTTGAAGCTAAAATCAGGACCAAGACAAGGATGTCCACTATAACCGCTCCTGTTCAATACAGATTTGGAAATGTTACTCAAAGCAATTGGACAAGAGAAAGAAAGAAAAGGAATAAAGATAGGAAAGGAAGAATTGAAACTGTCATTATTTGCTGATGACATGATACTCTACATCTAAGACCCAAACAACTCTGCTAAAATTCGTTTAGACTTCATTGACAGATTCAGGAGAGTAGCTCGATAAAAGGTCAATACTCAAAAATCAATAGCCTGTTTGTATACAAATAACAGACTCACTGAGAAAGAAATTGGTGAAAAAATCCCTTTCACATCGGCATCCAAAACTTGAAATATCTAGGAATCAATCTAATGAAGGAAGCAAAAGACCTCTACCTCGAAAGCTATAGCGCTCTGAAAAAAAAAAAAAGAGATTGAAGAGGATACACAAAAATGGGAAAACATCCCTTGTTCCTGGATAGGAAAAACCGATAGAGTGAAAATGGCCATACTTCCCAAACTGCTGTATAGATACAATGCAATCCTGATGGAAATTCCAACAGCATGCTTCACAGATCATGAGGAAACAATCCAAAAGTTCATTTGGAACAAGAAGAGAACTAAAACAGCAAAAGTGATTCTGACAACAAAGATATGACAGTGGTATCACAATCCCCGACATGAGACTCCACTACAAAGCCACTGTAATAAAAAAAACAGTATGATACTGGCAAAGGAACAGATCTGAGGATCAGTGGAATCGATTAGAAGTTGCAGAAGCTACTCCAGACATACTCACCCCCCTTATTTCGACAAAGGAGTCAACCACCCTAACTGGAGGAAAGATGGCCTCTTTAATTACTGGTGTTGGGAAAAGCTGAAGTTCAACTTGCCAAAACTACAAACTAGACCCATAGTTTTCACCATGCACTAAACTAAAATCAAAATAGATAAAAGAGATAAACATTACAACAGAAACACTAAACTTGCTGGAAGATAGGTTAAGTGGAAATCTTGCTGACTTTGGCATGGGAAAAAAACCTAATGAACAAAACCTCAGTAGCACTTGACCTAGCACAGAGAAGCAACACATGGAATCTTATCTTATTATAAAGCTTCTGCACTTCAAGACAAACCAACAACAGAGGTAAGAGACAACCCACAGTGCGGGATACAAATTCACCAGCTGATTCTCAGACACAGGACTGCGATCTAGAATGTAAAAGAACTTGAAAACTTCAGATCTCTCAAATTTAAAGATCCAAAATTGGCATCTGTGATGAACAGACATTTCTCAGACAAAGAAGTGCAAGTAGCAAATAAACATATGAAAATAGGTTCAAAATCACTGGTCATTCAAGAGATACAGATGAAAACAGCACTGAGATTCCACTTCACTCCAGAAAGAATGGCTGCTATCATGCAATCAACAAATAATCAATGCTGGTTGGGTTTTGGGGAGAAAGGAACCCTTCACCACTCTTGGTGGGAGTGCAGACTGGTTCGACCACTATGGAAATCAATATGCAGATATCTCAAACAACTAGGATTACAAGTCCCATTTGACCCACTTATTCCCCTTCTGGCTATCTTCCCAAAATAATTAAAAGAATCTTACCACACCAACATACGTGCACCCATGTTCATAGCAAAACAGTTTGCAACAGGTTAAACCTGGAAACGGCCCAATTGCCCATCAACTGGAGACTGAAGAAAGATGTGGGGTTTTTTTTTGTTTTTGTTTTTTATACAATGGAGTACTACTCAGCCATAAAGAATGAGAAAGAAGAGACATTTATAGCTGAGTGGATGCACATTGAGGTCATACTCTTAAGTGAAATAAATAGGACACACATGTGTATGTACCAAATCTTTTCTCTGGTGTGAGAAACTGAAAGTGTAAATAAGGATCAAAGTGCATCACAGATAATGTGAAAGAGGAAGAAAAGTTCTAAAGGGGAAGGGGAAGGGGGAAAGGAAAGGAAAGAAGGGAAAGAGAAAAATAGGAGAAAAGGAAAAAACAGAAACAAAGTCTTTGTAAATAAGGAGGGGTGGCGGGGTTGAAGGGAGGGACGGGGAATGGGGAAATAATAACCAATATACATCATGTAAAGGTAGAAATTCCCAATGATGAATGTCATCCTATTGTGTACATAAAATGTAGCGATAAACTTAATGACTAATATGTATATATATATATATATATACACATGCGCACCAAATACTGCAGTATCTATATTCATAAAACAAATGATGATATAAACAAAAGATCAAATAAACAGTAACACAACCACAGTGGGTCACATCAATATCCAAATTTCAAAAGCAGGTGCTTCAACTAAACAAAACATCAGTGAGGAAACATAAGAGTCAAACCACATCCTTGAAGATATGGATAAATATGTATGTACAGAGTGTCTACCCCTGGAAAAGAGAGTACACATTTTTCTCTGTAGCACATGCAACGTTCTCCAAAACAGACCACCTACGACTCTAAGAAGCCTGCTTAAATACATACAAAAGAATAAAAACCACTCCATGCTTACTATCAGAACACTGTGCAGTGAAACCACAAATTAATCACAGAAGACACCACAGAACATTCAGAAACACCTCAAAAAATTAGTAACTCACCTAAGCTGCGACTGGCCAGGAGAGACAAGTACCTGGAAGCTCCGAGGCCTTCCTGGGCCACGCCCACGGCACAGTGAGGTCACAGAGGCGTCTAGCAACCCACCCCCATCCGATGGTCTCTAAGCTGCAAAGGGCCAGGAGAGACAAGCACCTTGAAGCTCAGGGGCTGTCCTGGGCCACGCCCACGGCATGGTGAGGTCCACTTAGCAGCGCGGGGGCCTCCAACACCCAGTCCTTCTCCCCCACCCACCCCGCACACCTCCTACCTTCCGGCTTTTCTGCTACCTGGTTCCACACCACAGAGGCACAGGAGATTATAAAGACCCTCGTCCTGAGCGCCCCAAGATAGAGCAGAAGTTAGTAATAGAAAGAGAACCTCTCCGGCTCCTTGAGGAAAACTGAAGCTCAGCAGAAAAGTGAAGAGAACCTCTATAATAAAGGGACATCCGACCACTGTACTTGGTCTGCTGCTGGCTCGCGGAGAGACTCACTGACTCATACATGCACAGGGATTCCTACATTGCCTACTGTGACAGCAGAGACACACCCTGAAGGAGGCCCATAATTTCTATTGCTATTTGCACAAAAGAAAAAAAAATTATCTTATTTTTAATTCTTCATTTTTACTTTTTTCCCCTACCCTCAAAGTTTGGCTTTTCTTTCTTTTCTTTCTTTTAGCCTTCTCTCTCTCTCTCTCTCTCTCTCTCTCTCTCTCTCTCTCTCATCATTCTCTCACTGTCCCACATTGTTCCTCATCTCCATTTGTTCCTTTCTGCACTGAATTCAGATTTCTCCCTTATTGGTTTTTTCTTCTCTTTTTCCTTCTCTTGATTATCATTAGGTTTAAAGGAAAGGAAATTCGGTATCTAGCCTCCCTGTTGCTGTTAGATGATGCTAGTCACAACTTTGTTCTTTCATTCTGCCTCTTCCTCTGGCCTTCAACAACTTCTTAGTGTTTGTGTGATCTTTCTGTGTCTTCTGGCCTCACTGCTAAGCTTGCCTGTTCTTTCAAACTGGCCCTCCCTCCCCAACTCCTTTGAACTACCCAATGATAAATGTAAACATATTGTATACCTAAAATGAACCAATAAAAGAATGTAAAAATAAAAAAACGAAATTCACGGAACAGCTAATGCCACTGCTTCTCAAACTCTTTAATGAAATTGAAAGGGAAGCAATACTCCCAAATTTATTCTTGGAAGCAAACATCACAGTTATTCTGAAAACAGAGAAAGACTCAACCAAAAAAGAGAGCGATAGGCCAATTTCCCTAATGAACAGAGATGCAAAAATCCTCAATAAGATACTGACAAATAGAATACAGAGGATCATCAACAAGATCATACACCATGACCAAGTGGAATTCATCCCAAGGAGGAAAGATTGAATCAACTTACGTAAATTAATGAATGTACTACACTATATTAACAGAGTTGAGGACAAAAAACCATGTGATCATCTCAAGAAATGCAGAAAAACCATTGGAAAAATTCAAAACCCATTCATGATAAACCCCTAGAGACAGTTGGAATAAATGGTCTTCATCTCGATCTGACCATGGCTATCTGTGAAAAGCCAACAGCCAACATCATATTACATGGTCCAAAACTGAAGTCGTTGAAGCTAAAATCAGGACCAAGACAAGGATGTCCACTATAACCGCTCCTGTTCAATACAGATTTGGAAATGTTACGCAAAGCAATTGGACAAGAGAAAGAAAGAAAAGGAATAAAGATAGGAAAGGAAGAATTGAAACTGTCATTATTTGCTGATGACATGATACTCTACATCTAAGACCCAAAAAACTCTGCTAAAATTCGTTTAGACTTAATTGACAGATTCAGGAGAGTAGCTCGATAAAAGGTCAATACTCAAAAATCAATAGCCTGTTTGTATACAAATAACAGACTCACTGAGAAAGAAATTGGTGAAAAAATCCCTTTCACATCGGCATCCAAAACTTGAAATATCTAGGAATCAATCTAATGAAGGAAGCAAAAGACCTCTACCTCGAAAGCTATAGCGCTCTGAAAAAAAAAAAAAAAGAGATTGAAGAGGATACACAAAAATGGGAAAACATCCCTTGTTCCTGGATAGGAAAAACCGACAGAGTGAAAATGGCCATACTTCCCAAACTGCTGTATAGATACAATGCAATCCTGATGGAAATTCCAACAGCATGCTTCACAGATCATGTGGAAACAATCCAAAAGTTCATTTGGAACAAGAAGAGAACTAAAACAGCAAAAGTGATTCTGACAACAAAGATATGACAGTGGTATCACAATCCCCGACATGAGACTCCACTACAAAGCCACTGTAATAAAAAAACAGTATGATACTGGCAAAGGAACAGATCTGAGGATCAGTGGAATCGATTAGAAGTTGCAGAAGCTACTCCAGACATACTCACCCCCCTTATTTTGACAAAGGAGTCAACCACCCTAACTGGAGGAAAGATGGCCTCTTTAATTACTGGTGTTGGGAAAAGCTGAAGTTCAACTTGCCAAAACTACAAACTAGACCCATAGTTTTCACCATGCACTAAACTAAAATCAAAATAGATAAAAGAGATAAACATTACAACAGAAACACTAAACTTGCTGGAAGATAGGTTAAGTGGAAATCTTGCTGACTTTGGCATGGGAAAAAAACCTAATGAACAAAACCTCAGTAGCACTTGACCTAGCACAGAGAAGCAACACATGGAATCTTATCTTATTATAAAGCTTCTGCACTTCAAGACAAACCAACAACAGAGGTAAGAGACAACCCACAGTGCGGGATACAAATTCACCAGCTGATTCTCAGACACAGGACTGCGATCTAGAATATAAAAGAACTTGAAAACTTCAGATCTCTCAAATTGAAAGATCCAAAATTGGCATCTGTGATGAACAGACATTTCTCAGACCAAGAAGTGCAAGTAGCAAATAAACATATGAAAATAGGTTCAAAATCACTGGTCATTCAAGAGATACAGATGAAAACAGCACCGAGATTCCACTTCACTCCAGAAAGAATGGCTGCTATCATGCAATCAACAAATCATCAATGCTGGTTGGGTTTTGGGGAGAAAGGAACCCTTCACCACTCTTGGTGGGAGTGCAGACTGGTTCGACCACTATGGAAATCAATATGCAGATATCTCAAACAACTAGGATTAGAAGTCCCATTTGACCCACTTATTCCCCTTCTGGGTATCTTCCCAAAATAATTAAAAGAATCTTACCACACCAACATATGTGCACCCATGTTCATAGCAAAACAGTTTGCCACAGGTTAAACCTGGAAACGGCCCAATTGCCCATCAACTGGAGACTGAAGAAAGATGTGGGGGGTTTTTTTGTTTTTGTTTTTTATACAACGGAGTACTACTCAGCCATAAAGAATGAGAAAGAAGAGACATTTATAGCTGAGTGGATGCACATTGAGGTCATACTCTTAAGTGAAATAAATAGGACACACATGTGTATGTACCAAATCTTTTCTCTGGTGTGAGAAACTGAAAGTGTAAATAAGGATCAAAGTGCATCACAGATAATGTGAAAGAGGAAGAAAAGTTCTAAAGGGGAAGGGGAAGGGGGAAAGGAAAGGAAAGAAGGGAAAGAGAAAAATAGGAGAAAAGGAAAAAACAGAAACAAAGTCTTTGTAAATAAGGCGGGGTGGCGGGGTTGAAGGGAGGGACGGGGAATGGGGAAATAATAACCAATATACATCATGTAAAGGTATAAATTCCCAATGATGAATGTCATCCTATTGTGTACATAAAATGTAGCGATAAACTTAATGACTAATATGTATATATATATATATATATACACATGCGCACCAAATACTGCAGTATCTATATTCATAAAACAAATGATGATATAAACAAAAGATCAAATAAACAGTAACACAACCACAGTGGGTCACATCAATATCCAAATTTCAAAAGCAGGTGCTTCAACTAAACAAAACATCAGTGAGGAAACATAAGAGTCAAACCACATCCTTGAAGATATGGATAAATATGTATGTACAGAGTGTCTACCCCTGGAAAAGAGAGTACACATTTTTCTCTGTAGCACATGCAACGTTCTCCAAAACAGACCACCTACGACTCTAAGAAGCCTGCTTAAATACATACAAAAGAATAAAAACCACTCCATGCTTACTATCAGAACACTGTGCAGTGAAACCACAAATTAATCACAGAAGACACCACAGAACATTCAGAAACACCTCAAAAATTAGTAACTCACCTAAGCTGCGACTGGCCAGGAGAGACAAGTACCTGGAAGCTCCGAGGCCTTCCTGGGCCACGCCCACGGCACAGTGAGGTCACAGAGGCGTCTAGCAACCCACCCCCATCCGATGGTCTCTAAGCTGCAAAGGGCCAGGAGAGACAAGCACCTTGAAGCTCAGGGGCTGTCCTGGGCCACGCCCACGGCATGGTGAGGTCCACTTAGCAGCGCGGGGGCCTCCAACACCCAGTCCTTCTCCCCCACCCACCCCGCACACCTCCTACCTTCCGGCTTTTCTGCTACCTGGTTCCACACCACAGAGGCACAGGAGATTATAAAGACCCTCGTCCTGAGCGCCCCAAGATAGAGCAGAAGTTAGTAATAGAAAGAGAACCTCTCCGGCTCCTTGAGGAAAACTGAAGCTCAGCAGAAAAGTGAAGAGAACCTCTATAATAAAGGGACATCCGACCACTGTACTTGGTCTGCTGCTGGCTCGCGGAGAGACTCACTGACTCATACATGCACAGGGATTCCTACATTGCCTACTGTGACAGCAGAGACACACCCTGAAGGAGGCCCATAATTTCTATTGCTATTTGCACAAAAGAAAAAAAAATTATCTTATTTTTAATTCTTCATTTTTACTTTTTTCCCCTACCCTCAAAGTTTGGCTTTTCTTTCTTTCTTTTCTTTCTCTTTCTCTCTCTCTCTTCTCTCTCTCTCTCTCTCTCTCTCTCTCTCTCTCTCACTCATTCTCTCACTGTCCCACATTGTTCCTCATCTCCATTTGTTCCTTTCTGCACTGAATTCAGATTTCTCCCTTATTGGTTTTTTCTTCTCTTTTTCCTTCTCTTGATTATCATTAGGTTTAAAGGAAAGGAAATTCGGTATCTAGCCTCCCTGTTGCTGTTAGATGATGCTAGTCACAACTTTGTTCTTTCATTCTGCCTCTTCCTCTGGCCTTCAACAACTTCTTAGTGTTTGTGTGATCTTTCTGTGTCTTCTGGCCTCACTGCTAAGCTTGCCTGTTCTTTCAAACTGGCCCTCCCTCCCCAACTCCTTTGAACTACCCAATGATAAATGTAAACATATTGTATACCTAAAATGAACCAATAAAAGAATGTAAAATAAAAAAACGAAATTCACGGAACAGCTAATGCCACTGCTTCTCAAACTCTTTAATGAAATTGAAAGGGAAGCAATACTCCCAAATTTATTCTTGGAAGCAAACATCACAGTTATTCTGAAAACAGAGAAAGACTCAACCAAAAAAGAGAGCGATAGGCCAATTTCCCTAATGAACAGAGATGCAAAAATCCTCAATAAGATACTGACAAATAGAATACAGAGGATCATCAACAAGATCATACACCATGACCAAGTGGAATTCATCCCAAGGAGGAAAGATTGAATCAACTTACGTAAATTAATGAATGTACTACACTATATTAACAGAGTTGAGGACAAAAAACCATGTGATCATCTCAAGAAATGCAGAAAAACCATTGGAAAAATTCAAAACCCATTCATGATAAACCCCTAGAGACAGTTGGAATAAATGGTCTTCATCTCGATCTGACCATGGCTATCTGTGAAAAGCCAACAGCCAACATCATATTACATGGTCAAAACTGAAGTCGTTGAAGCTAAAATCAGGACCAAGACAAGGATGTCCACTATAACCGCTCCTGTTCAATACAGATTTGGAAATGTTACTCAAAGCAATTGGACAAGAGAAAGAAAGAAAAGGAATAAAGATAGGAAAGGAAGAATTGAAACTGTCATTATTTGCTGATGACATGATACTCTACATCTAAGACCCAAAAAACTCTGCTAAAATTCGTTTAGACTTCATTGACAGATTCAGGAGAGTAGCTCGATAAAAGGTCAATACTCAAAAATCAATAGCCTGTTTGTATACAAATAACAGACTCACTGAGAAAGAAATTGGTGAAAAAATCCCTTTCACATCGGCATCCAAAACTTGAAATATCTAGGAATCAATCTAATGAAGGAAGCAAAAGACCTCTACCTCGAAAGCTATAGCGCTCTGAAAAAAAAAAAAAAAGAGATTGAAGAGGATACACAAAAATGGGAAAACATCCCTTGTTCCTGGATAGGAAAAACCGATAGAGTGAAAATGGCCATACTTCCCAAACTGCTGTATAGATACAATGCAATCCTGATGGAAATTCCAACAGCATGCTTCACAGATCATGAGGAAACAATCCAAAAGTTCATTTGGAACAAGAAGAGAACTAAAACAGCAAAAGTGATTCTGACAACAAAGATATGACAGTGGTATCACAATCCCCGACATGAGACTCCACTACAAAGCCACTGTAATAAAAAAACAGTATGATACTGGCAAAGGAACAGATCTGAGGATCAGTGGAATCGATTAGAAGTTGCAGAAGCTACTCCAGACATACTCACCCCCCTTATTTCGACAAAGGAGTCAACCACCCTAACTGGAGGAAAGATGGCCTCTTTAATTACTGGTGTTGGGAAAAGCTGAAGTTCAACTTGCCAAAACTACAAACTAGACCCATAGTTTTCACCATGCACTAAACTAAAATCAAAATAGATAAAAGAGATAAACATTACAACAGAAACACTAAACTTGCTGGAAGATAGGTTAAGTGGAAATCTTGCTGACTTTGGCATGGGAAAAAAACCTAATGAACAAAACCTCAGTAGCACTTGACCTAGCACAGAGAAGCAACACATGGAATCTTATCTTATTATAAAGCTTCTGCACTTCAAGACAAACCAACAACAGAGGTAAGAGACAACCCACAGTGCGGGATACAAATTCACCAGCTGATTCTCAGACACAGGACTGCGATCTAGAATATAAAAGAACTTGAAAACTTCAGATCTCTCAAATTTAAAGATCCAAAATTGGCATCTGTGATGAACAGACATTTCTCAGACAAAGAAGTGCAAGTAGCAAATAAACATATGAAAATAGGTTCAAAATCACTGGTCATTCAAGAGATACAGATGAAAACAGCACCGAGATTCCACTTCACTCCAGAAAGAATGGCTGCTATCATGCAATCAACAAATAATCAATGCTGGTTGGGTTTTGGGGAGAAAGGAACCCTTCACCACTCTTGGTGGGAGTGCAGACTGGTTCGACCACTATGGAAATCAATATGCAGATATCTCAAACAACTAGGATTAGAAGTCCCATTTGACCCACTTATTCCCCTTCTGGCTATCTTCCCAAAATAATTAAAAGAATCTTACCACACCAACATATGTGCACCCATGTTCATAGCAAAACAGTTTGCCACAGGTTAAACCTGGAAACGGCCCAATTGCCCATCAACTGGAGACTGAAGAAAGATGTGGGGGGTTTTTTTGTTTTTGTTTTTTATACAACGGAGTACTACTCAGCCATAAAGAATGAGAAAGAAGAGACATTTATAGCTGAGTGGATGCACATTGAGGTCATACTCTTAAGTGAAATAAATAGGACACACATGTGTATGTACCAAATCTTTTCTCTGGTGTGAGAAACTGAAAGTGTAAATAAGGATCAAAGTGCATCACAGATAATGTGAAAGAGGAAGAAAAGTTCTAAAGGGGAAGGGGAAGGGGGAAAGGAAAGGAAAGAAGGGAAAGAGAAAAATAGGAGAAAAGGAAAAAACAGAAACAAAGTCTTTGTAAATAAGGAGGGGTGGCGGGGTTGAAGGGAGGGACGGGGAATGGGGAAATAATAACCAATATACATCATGTAAAGGTATAAATTCCCAATGATGAATGTCATCCTATTGTGTACATAAAATGTAGCGATAAACTTAATGACTAATATGTATATATATATATATATACACATGCGCACCAAATACTGCAGTATCTATATTCATAAAACAAATGATGATATAAACAAAAGATCAAATAAACAGTAACACAACCACAGTGGGTCACATCAATATCCAAATTTCAAAAGCAGGTGCTTCAACTAAACAAAACATCAGTGAGGAAACATAAGAGTCAAACCACATCCTTGAAGATATGGATAAATATGTATGTACAGAGTGTCTACCCCTGGAAAAGAGAGTACACATTTTTCTCTGTAGCACATGCAACGTTCTCCAAAACAGACCACCTACGACTCTAAGAAGCCTGCTTAAATACATACAAAAGAATAAAAACCACTCCATGCTTACTATCAGAACACTGTGCAGTGAAACCACAAATTAATCACAGAAGACACCACAGAACATTCAGAAACACCTCAAAAATTAGTAACTCACCTAAGCTGCGACTGGCCAGGAGAGACAAGTACCTGGAAGCTCCGAGGCCTTCCTGGGCCACGCCCACGGCACAGTGAGGTCACAGAGGCGTCTAGCAACCCACCCCCATCCGATGGTCTCTAAGCTGCAAAGGGCCAGGAGAGACAAGCACCTTGAAGCTCAGGGGCTGTCCTGGGCCACGCCCACGGCATGGTGAGGTCCACTTAGCAGCGCGGGGGCCTCCAACACCCAGTCCTTCTCCCCCACCCACCCCGCACACCTCCTACCTTCCGGCTTTTCTGCTACCTGGTTCCACACCACAGAGGCACAGGAGATTATAAAGACCCTCGTCCTGAGCGCCCCAAGATAGAGCAGAAGTTAGTAATAGAAAGAGAACCTCTCCGGCTCCTTGAGGAAAACTGAAGCTCAGCAGAAAAGTGAAGAGAACCTCTATAATAAAGGGACATCCGACCACTGTACTTGGTCTGCTGCTGGCTCGCGGAGAGACTCACTGACTCATACATGCACAGGGATTCCTACATTGCCTACTGTGACAGCAGAGACACACCCTGAAGGAGGCCCATAATTTCTATTGCTATTTGCACAAAAGAAAAAAAAATTATCTTATTTTTAATTCTTCATTTTTACTTTTTTCCCCTACCCTCAAAGTTTGGCTTTTCTTTCTTTTCTTTCTTTTAGCTCTCTCTCTCTCTCTCTCTCTCTCTCTCTCTCTCTCTCTCTCTCTCTCTCTCTCTCTCACTCATTCTCTCACTGTCCCACATTGTTCCTCATCTCCATTTGTTCCTTTCTGCACTGAATTCAGATTTCTCCCTTATTGGTTTTTTCTTCTCTTTTTCCTTCTCTTGATTATCATTAGGTTTAAAGGAAAGGAAATTCGGTATCTAGCCTCCCTGTTGCTGTTAGATGATGCTAGTCACAACTTTGTTCTTTCATTCTGCCTCTTCCTCTGGCCTTCAACAACTTCTTAGTGTTTGTGTGATCTTTCTGTGTCTTCTGGCCTCACTGCTAAGCTTGCCTGTTCTTTCAAACTGGCCCTCCCTCCCCAACTCCTTTGAACTACCCAATGATAAATGTAAACATATTGTATACCTAAAATGAACCAATAAAAGAATGTAAAATAAAAAAACGAAATTCACGGAACAGCTAATGCCACTGCTTCTCAAACTCTTTAATGAAATTGAAAGGGAAGCAATACTCCCAAATTTATTCTTGGAAGCAAACATCACAGTTATTCTGAAAACAGAGAAAGACTCAACCAAAAAAGAGAGCGATAGGCCAATTTCCCTAATGAACAGAGATGCAAAAATCCTCAATAAGATACTGACAAATAGAATACAGAGGATCATCAACAAGATCATACACCATGACCAAGTGGAATTCATCCCAAGGAGGAAAGATTGAATCAACTTACGTAAATTAATGAATGTACTACACTATATTAACAGAGTTGAGGACAAAAAACCATGTGATCATCTCAAGAAATGCAGAAAAACCATTGGAAAAATTCAAAACCCATTCATGATAAACCCCTAGAGACAGTTGGAATAAATGGTCTTCATCTCGATCTGACCATGGCTATCTGTGAAAAGCCAACAGCCAACATCATATTACATGGTCCAAAACTGAAGTCGTTGAAGCTAAAATCAGGACCAAGACAAGGATGTCCACTATAACCGCTCCTGTTCAATACAGATTTGGAAATGTTACTCAAAGCAATTGGACAAGAGAAAGAAAGAAAAGGAATAAAGATAGGAAAGGAAGAATTGAAACTGTCATTATTTGCTGATGACATGATACTCTACATCTAAGACCCAAAAAACTCTGCTAAAATTCGTTTAGACTTCATTGACAGATTCAGGAGAGTAGCTCGATAAAAGGTCAATACTCAAAAATCAATAGCCTGTTTGTATACAAATAACAGACTCACTGAGAAAGAAATTGGTGAAAAAATCCCTTTCACATCGGCATCCAAAACTTGAAATATCTAGGAATCAATCTAATGAAGGAAGCAAAAGACCTCTACCTCGAAAGCTATAGCGCTCTGAAAAAAAAAAAAAAGAGATTGAAGAGGATACACAAAAATGGGAAAACATCCCTTGTTCCTGGATAGGAAAAACCGATAGAGTGAAAATGGCCATACTTCCCAAACTGCTGTATAGATACAATGCAATCCTGATGGAAATTCCAACAGCATGCTTCACAGATCATGAGGAAACAATCCAAAAGTTCATTTGGAACAAGAAGAGAACTAAAACAGCAAAAGTGATTCTGACAACAAAGATATGACAGTGGTATCACAATCCCCGACATGAGACTCCACTACAAAGCCACTGTAATAAAAAAACAGTATGATACTGGCAAAGGAACAGATCTGAGGATCAGTGGAATCGATTAGAAGTTGCAGAAGCTACTCCAGACATACTCACCCCCCTTATTTCGACAAAGGAGTCAACCACCCTAACTGGAGGAAAGATGGCCTCTTTAATTACTGGTGTTGGGAAAAGCTGAAGTTCAACTTGCCAAAACTACAAACTAGACCCATAGTTTTCACCATGCACTAAACTAAAATCAAAATAGATAAAAGAGATAAACATTACAACAGAAACACTAAACTTGCTGGAAGATAGGTTAAGTGGAAATCTTGCTGACTTTGGCATGGGAAAAAAACCTAATGAACAAAACCTCAGTAGCACTTGACCTAGCACAGAGAAGCAACACATGGAATCTTATCTTATTATAAAGCTTCTGCACTTCAAGACAAACCAACAACAGAGGTAAGAGACAACCCACAGTGCGGGATACAAATTCACCAGCTGATTCTCAGACACAGGACTGCGATCTAGAATATAAAAGAACTTGAAAACTTCAGATCTCTCAAATTTAAAGATCCAAAATTGGCATCTGTGATGAACAGACATTTCTCAGACAAAGAAGTGCAAGTAGCAAATAAACATATGAAAATAGGTTCAAAATCACTGGTCATTCAAGAGATACAGATGAAAACAGCACCGAGATTCCACTTCACTCCAGAAAGAATGGCTGCTATCATGCAATCAACAAATAATCAATGCTGGTTGGGTTTTGGGGAGAAAGGAACCCTTCACCACTCTTGGTGGGAGTGCAGACTGGTTCGACCACTATGGAAATCAATATGCAGATATCTCAAACAACTAGGATTAGAAGTCCCATTTGACCCACTTATTCCCCTTCTGGCTATCTTCCCAAAATAATTAAAAGAATCTTACCACACCAACATATGTGCACCCATGTTCATAGCAAAACAGTTTGCCACAGGTTAAACCTGGAAACGGCCCAATTGCCCATCAACTGGAGACTGAAGAAAGATGTGGGGGGTTTTTTTGTTTTTGTTTTTTATACAACGGAGTACTACTCAGCCATAAAGAATGAGAAAGAAGAGACATTTATAGCTGAGTGGATGCACATTGAGGTCATACTCTTAAGTGAAATAAATAGGACACACATGTGTATGTACCAAATCTTTTCTCTGGTGTGAGAAACTGAAAGTGTAAATAAGGATCAAAGTGCATCACAGATAATGTGAAAGAGGAAGAAAAGTTCTAAAGGGGAAGGGGAAGGGGGAAAGGAAAGGAAAGAAGGGAAAGAGAAAAATAGGAGAAAAGGAAAAAACAGAAACAAAGTCTTTGTAAATAAGGAGGGGTGGCGGGGTTGAAGGGAGGGACGGGGAATGGGGAAATAATAACCAATATACATCATGTAAAGGTATAAATTCCCAATGATGAATGTCATCCTATTGTGTACATAAAATGTAGCGATAAACTTAATGACTAATATGTATATATATATATATATATATACACATGCGCACCAAATACTGCAGTATCTATATTCATAAAACAAATGATGATATAAACAAAAGATCAAATAAACAGTAACACAACCACAGTGGGTCACATCAATATCCAAATTTCAAAAGCAGGTGCTTCAACTAAACAAAACATCAGTGAGGAAACATAAGAGTCAAACCACATCCTTGAAGATATGGATAAATATGTATGTACAGAGTGTCTACCCCTGGAAAAGAGAGTACACATTTTTCTCTGTAGCACATGCAACGTTCTCCAAAACAGACCACCTACGACTCTAAGAAGCCTGCTTAAATACATACAAAAGAATAAAAACCACTCCATGCTTACTATCAGAACACTGTGCAGTGAAACCACAAATTAATCACAGAAGACACCACAGAACATTCAGAAACACCTCAAAAATTAGTAACTCACCTAAGCTGCGACTGGCCAGGAGAGACAAGTACCTGGAAGCTCCGAGGCCTTCCTGGGCCACGCCCACGGCACAGTGAGGTCACAGAGGCGTCTAGCAACCCACCCCCATCCGATGGTCTCTAAGCTGCAAAGGGCCAGGAGAGACAAGCACCTTGAAGCTCAGGGGCTGTCCTGGGCCACGCCCACGGCATGGTGAGGTCCACTTAGCAGCGCGGGGGCCTCCAACACCCAGTCCTTCTCCCCCACCCACCCCGCACACCTCCTACCTTCCGGCTTTTCTGCTACCTGGTTCCACACCACAGAGGCACAGGAGATTATAAAGACCCTCGTCCTGAGCGCCCCAAGATAGAGCAGAAGTTAGTAATAGAAAGAGAACCTCTCCGGCTCCTTGAGGAAAACTGAAGCTCAGCAGAAAAGTGAAGAGAACCTCTATAATAAAGGGACATCCGACCACTGTACTTGGTCTGCTGCTGGCTCGCGGAGAGACTCACTGACTCATACATGCACAGGGATTCCTACATTGCCTACTGTGACAGCAGAGACACACCCTGAAGGAGGCCCATAATTTCTATTGCTATTTGCACAAAAGAAAAAAAAATTATCTTATTTTTAATTCTTCATTTTTACTTTTTTCCCCTACCCTCAAAGTTTGGCTTTTCTTTCTTTTCTTTCTTTTAGCTCTCTCTCTCTCTCTCTCTCTCTCTCTCTCTCTCTCTCTCTCTCTCTCACTCATTCTCTCACTGTCCCACATTGTTCCTCATCTCCATTTGTTCCTTTCTGCACTGAATTCAGATTTCTCCCTTATTGGTTTTTTCTTCTCTTTTTCCTTCTCTTGATTATCATTAGGTTTAAAGGAAAGGAAATTCGGTATCTAGCCTCCCTGTTGCTGTTAGATGATGCTAGTCACAACTTTGTTCTTTCATTCTGCCTCTTCCTCTGGCCTTCAACAACTTCTTAGTGTTTGTGTGATCTTTCTGTGTCTTCTGGCCTCACTGCTAAGCTTGCCTGTTCTTTCAAACTGGCCCTCCCTCCCCAACTCCTTTGAACTACCCAATGATAAATGTAAACATATTGTATACCTAAAATGAACCAATAAAAGAATGTAAAATAAAAAAACGAAATTCACGGAACAGCTAATGCCACTGCTTCTCAAACTCTTTAATGAAATTGAAAGGGAAGCAATACTCCCAAATTTATTCTTGGAAGCAAACATCACAGTTATTCTGAAAACAGAGAAAGACTCAACCAAAAAAGAGAGCGATAGGCCAATTTCCCTAATGAACAGAGATGCAAAAATCCTCAATAAGATACTGACAAATAGAATACAGAGGATCATCAACAAGATCATACACCATGACCAAGTGGAATTCATCCCAAGGAGGAAAGATTGAATCAACTTACGTAAATTAATGAATGTACTACACTATATTAACAGAGTTGAGGACAAAAAACCATGTGATCATCTCAAGAAATGCAGAAAAACCATTGGAAAAATTCAAAACCCATTCATGATAAACCCCTAGAGACAGTTGGAATAAATGGTCTTCATCTCGATCTGACCATGGCTATCTGTGAAAAGCCAACAGCCAACATCATATTACATGGTCCAAAACTGAAGTCGTTGAAGCTAAAATCAGGACCAAGACAAGGATGTCCACTATAACCGCTCCTGTTCAATACAGATTTGGAAATGTTACTCAAAGCAATTGGACAAGAGAAAGAAAGAAAAGGAATAAAGATAGGAAAGGAAGAATTGAAACTGTCATTATTTGCTGATGACATGATACTCTACATCTAAGACCCAAAAAACTCTGCTAAAATTCGTTTAGACTTCATTGACAGATTCAGGAGAGTAGCTCGATAAAAGGTCAATACTCAAAAATCAATAGCCTGTTTGTATACAAATAACAGACTCACTGAGAAAGAAATTGGTGAAAAAATCCCTTTCACATCGGCATCCAAAACTTGAAATATCTAGGAATCAATCTAATGAAGGAAGCAAAAGACCTCTACCTCGAAAGCTATAGCGCTCTGAAAAAAAAAAAAAAGAGATTGAAGAGGATACACAAAAATGGGAAAACATCCCTTGTTCCTGGATAGGAAAAACCGATAGAGTGAAAATGGCCATACTTCCCAAACTGCTGTATAGATACAATGCAATCCTGATGGAAATTCCAACAGCATGCTTCACAGATCATGAGGAAACAATCCAAAAGTTCATTTGGAACAAGAAGAGAACTAAAACAGCAAAAGTGATTCTGACAACAAAGATATGACAGTGGTATCACAATCCCCGACATGAGACTCCACTACAAAGCCACTGTAATAAAAAAACAGTATGATACTGGCAAAGGAACAGATCTGAGGATCAGTGGAATCGATTAGAAGTTGCAGAAGCTACTCCAGACATACTCACCCCCCTTATTTCGACAAAGGAGTCAACCACCCTAACTGGAGGAAAGATGGCCTCTTTAATTACTGGTGTTGGGAAAAGCTGAAGTTCAACTTGCCAAAACTACAAACTAGACCCATAGTTTTCACCATGCACTAAACTAAAATCAAAATAGATAAAAGAGATAAACATTACAACAGAAACACTAAACTTGCTGGAAGATAGGTTAAGTGGAAATCTTGCTGACTTTGGCATGGGAAAAAAACCTAATGAACAAAACCTCAGTAGCACTTGACCTAGCACAGAGAAGCAACACATGGAATCTTATCTTATTATAAAGCTTCTGCACTTCAAGACAAACCAACAACAGAGGTAAGAGACAACCCACAGTGCGGGATACAAATTCACCAGCTGATTCTCAGACACAGGACTGCGATCTAGAATATAAAAGAACTTGAAAACTTCAGATCTCTCAAATTTAAAGATCCAAAATTGGCATCTGTGATGAACAGACATTTCTCAGACAAGAAGTGCAAGTAGCAAATAAACATATGAAAATAGGTTCAAAATCACTGGTCATTCAAGAGATACAGATGAAAACAGCACCGAGATTCCACTTCACTCCAGAAAGAATGGCTGCTATCATGCAATCAACAAATAATCAATGCTGGTTGGGTTTTGGGGAGAAAGGAACCCTTCACCACTCTTGGTGGGAGTGCAGACTGGTTCGACCACTATGGAAATCAATATGCAGATATCTCAAACAACTAGGATTAGAAGTCCCATTTGACCCACTTATTCCCCTTCTGGCTATCTTCCCAAAATAATTAAAAGAATCTTACCACACCAACATATGTGCACCCATGTTCATAGCAAAACAGTTTGCCACAGGTTAAACCTGGAAACGGCCCAATTGCCCATCAACTGGAGACTGAAGAAAGATGTGGGGGGTTTTTTTGTTTTTGTTTTTTATACAACGGAGTACTACTCAGCCATAAAGAATGAGAAAGAAGAGACATTTATAGCTGAGTGGATGCACATTGAGGTCATACTCTTAAGTGAAATAAATAGGACACACATGTGTATGTACCAAATCTTTTCTCTGGTGTGAGAAACTGAAAGTGTAAATAAGGATCAAAGTGCATCACAGATAATGTGAAAGAGGAAGAAAAGTTCTAAAGGGGAAGGGGAAGGGGGAAAGGAAAGGAAAGAAGGGAAAGAGAAAAATAGGAGAAAAGGAAAAAACAGAAACAAAGTCTTTGTAAATAAGGAGGGGTGGCGGGGTTGAAGGGAGGGACGGGGAATGGGGAAATAATAACCAATATACATCATGTAAAGGTATAAATTCCCAATGATGAATGTCATCCTATTGTGTACATAAAATGTAGCGATAAACTTAATGACTAATATGTATATATATATATATATACACATGCGCACCAAATACTGCAGTATCTATATTCATAAAACAAATGATGATATAAACAAAAGATCAAATAAACAGTAACACAACCACAGTGGGTCACATCAATATCCAAATTTCAAAAGCAGGTGCTTCAACTAAACAAAACATCAGTGAGGAAACATAAGAGTCAAACCACATCCTTGAAGATATGGATAAATATGTATGTACAGAGTGTCTACCCCTGGAAAAGAGAGTACACATTTTTCTCTGTAGCACATGCAACGTTCTCCAAAACAGACCACCTACGACTCTAAGAAGCCTGCTTAAATACATACAAAAGAATAAAAACCACTCCATGCTTACTATCAGAACACTGTGCAGTGAAACCACAAATTAATCACAGAAGACACCACAGAACATTCAGAAACACCTCAAAAATTAGTAACTCACCTAAGCTGCGACTGGCCAGGAGAGACAAGTACCTGGAAGCTCCGAGGCCTTCCTGGGCCACGCCCACGGCACAGTGAGGTCACAGAGGCGTCTAGCAACCCACCCCCATCCGATGGTCTCTAAGCTGCAAAGGGCCAGGAGAGACAAGCACCTTGAAGCTCAGGGGCTGTCCTGGGCCACGCCCACGGCATGGTGAGGTCCACTTAGCAGCGCGGGGGCCTCCAACACCCAGTCCTTCTCCCCCACCCACCCCGCACACCTCCTACCTTCCGGCTTTTCTGCTACCTGGTTCCACACCACAGAGGCACAGGAGATTATAAAGACCCTCGTCCTGAGCGCCCCAAGATAGAGCAGAAGTTAGTAATAGAAAGAGAACCTCTCCGGCTCCTTGAGGAAAACTGAAGCTCAGCAGAAAAGTGAAGAGAACCTCTATAATAAAGGGACATCCGACCACTGTACTTGGTCTGCTGCTGGCTCGCGGAGAGACTCACTGACTCATACATGCACAGGGATTCCTACATTGCCTACTGTGACAGCAGAGACACACCCTGAAGGAGGCCCATAATTTCTATTGCTATTTGCACAAAAGAAAAAAAAATTATCTTATTTTTAATTCTTCATTTTTACTTTTTTCCCCTACCCTCAAAGTTTGGCTTTTCTTTCTTTTCTTTCTTTTAGCTCTCTCTCTCTCTCTCTCTCTCTCTCTCTCTCTCTCTCTCTCTCTCTCTCTCACTCATTCTCTCACTGTCCCACATTGTTCCTCATCTCCATTTGTTCCTTTCTGCACTGAATTCAGATTTCTCCCTTATTGGTTTTTTCTTCTCTTTTTCCTTCTCTTGATTATCATTAGGTTTAAAGGAAAGGAAATTCGGTATCTAGCCTCCCTGTTGCTGTT
Source organism: Heterocephalus glaber (assembly GCF_053883595.1). Lineage (NCBI taxonomy): Eukaryota > Metazoa > Chordata > Mammalia > Rodentia > Bathyergidae > Heterocephalus > Heterocephalus glaber. Next base: position 74,819 of record NW_028258227.1, on the reverse strand, counting down.
AGATGATGCTAGTCACAACTTTGTTCTTTCATTCTGCCTCTTCCTCTGGCCTTCAACAACTTCTTAGTGTTTGTGTGATCTTTCTGTGTCTTCTGGCCTCACTGCTAAGCTTGCCTGTTCTTTCAAACTGGCCCTCCCTCCCCAACTCCTTTGAACTACCCAATGATAAATGTAAACATATTGTATACCTAAAATGAACCAATAAAAGAATGTAAAATAAAAAAACGAAATTCACGGAACAGCTAATGCCACTGCTTCTCAAACTCTTTAATGAAATTGAAAGGGAAGCAATACTCCCAAATTTATTCTTGGAAGCAAACATCACAGTTATTCTGAAAACAGAGAAAGACTCAACCAAAAAAGAGAGCGATAGGCCAATTTCCCTAATGAACAGAGATGCAAAAATCCTCAATAAGATACTGACAAATAGAATACAGAGGATCATCAACAAGATCATACACCATGACCAAGTGGAATTCATCCCAAGGAGGAAAGATTGAATCAACTTACGTAAATTAATGAATGTACTACACTATATTAACAGAGTTGAGGACAAAAAACCATGTGATCATCTCAAGAAATGCAGAAAAACCATTGGAAAAATTCAAAACCCATTCATGATAAACCCCTAGAGACAGTTGGAATAAATGGTCTTCATCTCGATCTGACCATGGCTATCTGTGAAAAGCCAACAGCCAACATCATATTACATGGTCCAAAACTGAAGTCGTTGAAGCTAAAATCAGGACCAAGACAAGGATGTCCACTATAACCGCTCCTGTTCAATACAGATTTGGAAATGTTACTCAAAGCAATTGGACAAGAGAAAGAAAGAAAAGGAATAAAGATAGGAAAGGAAGAATTGAAACTGTCATTATTTGCTGATGACATGATACTCTACATCTAAGACCCAAAAAACTCTGCTAAAATTCGTTTAGACTTCATTGACAGATTCAGGAGAGTAGCTCGATAAAAGGTCAATACTCAAAAATCAATAGCCTGTTTGTATACAAATAACAGACTCACTGAGAAAGAAATTGGTGAAAAAATCCCTTTCACATCGGCATCCAAAACTTGAAATATCTAGGAATCAATCTAATGAAGGAAGCAAAAGACCTCTACCTCGAAAGCTATAGCGCTCTGAAAAAAAAAAAAAAGAGATTGAAGAGGATACACAAAAATGGGAAAACATCCCTTGTTCCTGGATAGGAAAAACCGATAGAGTGAAAATGGCCATACTTCCCAAACTGCTGTATAGATACAATGCAATCCTGATGGAAATTCCAACAGCATGCTTCACAGATCATGAGGAAACAATCCAAAAGTTCATTTGGAACAAGAAGAGAACTAAAACAGCAAAAGTGATTCTGACAACAAAGATATGACAGTGGTATCACAATCCCCGACATGAGACTCCACTACAAAGCCACTGTAATAAAAAAACAGTATGATACTGGCAAAGGAACAGATCTGAGGATCAGTGGAATCGATTAGAAGTTGCAGAAGCTACTCCAGACATACTCACCCCCCTTATTTCGACAAAGGAGTCAACCACCCTAACTGGAGGAAAGATGGCCTCTTTAATTACTGGTGTTGGGAAAAGCTGAAGTTCAACTTGCCAAAACTACAAACTAGACCCATAGTTTTCACCATGCACTAAACTAAAATCAAAATAGATAAAAGAGATAAACATTACAACAGAAACACTAAACTTGCTGGAAGATAGGTTAAGTGGAAATCTTGCTGACTTTGGCATGGGAAAAAAACCTAATGAACAAAACCTCAGTAGCACTTGACCTAGCACAGAGAAGCAACACATGGAATCTTATCTTATTATAAAGCTTCTGCACTTCAAGACAAACCAACAACAGAGGTAAGAGACAACCCACAGTGCGGGATACAAATTCACCAGCTGATTCTCAGACACAGGACTGCGATCTAGAATATAAAAGAACTTGAAAACTTCAGATCTCTCAAATTTAAAGATCCAAAATTGGCATCTGTGATGAACAGACATTTCTCAGACAAAGAAGTGCAAGTAGCAAATAAACATATGAAAATAGGTTCAAAATCACTGGTCATTCAAGAGATACAGATGAAAACAGCACCGAGATTCCACTTCACTCCAGAAAGAATGGCTGCTATCATGCAATCAACAAATAATCAATGCTGGTTGGGTTTTGGGGAGAAAGGAACCCTTCACCACTCTTGGTGGGAGTGCAGACTGGTTCGACCACTATGGAAATCAATATGCAGATATCTCAAACAACTAGGATTAGAAGTCCCATTTGACCCACTTATTCCCCTTCTGGCTATCTTCCCAAAATAATTAAAAGAATCTTACCACACCAACATATGTGCACCCATGTTCATAGCAAAACAGTTTGCCACAGGTTAAACCTGGAAACGGCCCAATTGCCCATCAACTGGAGACTGAAGAAAGATGTGGGGGGTTTTTTTGTTTTTGTTTTTTATACAACGGAGTACTACTCAGCCATAAAGAATGAGAAAGAAGAGACATTTATAGCTGAGTGGATGCACATTGAGGTCATACTCTTAAGTGAAATAAATAGGACACACATGTGTATGTACCAAATCTTTTCTCTGGTGTGAGAAACTGAAAGTGTAAATAAGGATCAAAGTGCATCACAGATAATGTGAAAGAGGAAGAAAAGTTCTAAAGGGGAAGGGGAAGGGGGAAAGGAAAGGAAAGAAGGGAAAGAGAAAAATAGGAGAAAAGGAAAAAACAGAAACAAAGTCTTTGTAAATAAGGAGGGGTGGCGGGGTTGAAGGGAGGGACGGGGAATGGGGAAATAATAACCAATATACATCATGTAAAGGTATAAATTCCCAATGATGAATGTCATCCTATTGTGTACATAAAATGTAGCGATAAACTTAATGACTAATATGTATATATATATATATATACACATGCGCACCAAATACTGCAGTATCTATATTCATAAAACAAATGATGATATAAACAAAAGATCAAATAAACAGTAACACAACCACAGTGGGTCACATCAATATCCAAATTTCAAAAGCAGGTGCTTCAACTAAACAAAACATCAGTGAGGAAACATAAGAGTCAAACCACATCCTTGAAGATATGGATAAATATGTATGTACAGAGTGTCTACCCCTGGAAAAGAGAGTACACATTTTTCTCTGTAGCACATGCAACGTTCTCCAAAACAGACCACCTACGACTCTAAGAAGCCTGCTTAAATACATACAAAAGAATAAAAACCACTCCATGCTTACTATCAGAACACTGTGCAGTGAAACCACAAATTAATCACAGAAGACACCACAGAACATTCAGAAACACCTCAAAAATTAGTAACTCACCTAAGCTGCGACTGGCCAGGAGAGACAAGTACCTGGAAGCTCCGAGGCCTTCCTGGGCCACGCCCACGGCACAGTGAGGTCACAGAGGCGTCTAGCAACCCACCCCCATCCGATGGTCTCTAAGCTGCAAAGGGCCAGGAGAGACAAGCACCTTGAAGCTCAGGGGCTGTCCTGGGCCACGCCCACGGCATGGTGAGGTCCACTTAGCAGCGCGGGGGCCTCCAACACCCAGTCCTTCTCCCCCACCCACCCCGCACACCTCCTACCTTCCGGCTTTTCTGCTACCTGGTTCCACACCACAGAGGCACAGGAGATTATAAAGACCCTCGTCCTGAGCGCCCCAAGATAGAGCAGAAGTTAGTAATAGAAAGAGAACCTCTCCGGCTCCTTGAGGAAAACTGAAGCTCAGCAGAAAAGTGAAGAGAACCTCTATAATAAAGGGACATCCGACCACTGTACTTGGTCTGCTGCTGGCTCGCGGAGAGACTCACTGACTCATACATGCACAGGGATTCCTACATTGCCTACTGTGACAGCAGAGACACACCCTGAAGGAGGCCCATAATTTCTATTGCTATTTGCACAAAAGAAAAAAAAATTATCTTATTTTTAATTCTTCATTTTTACTTTTTTCCCCTACCCTCAAAGTTTGGCTTTTCTTTCTTTTCTTTCTTTTAGCCTTTCTCTCTCTCTCTCTCTCTCTCTCTCTCTCTCTCTCACTCATTCTCTCACTGTCCCACATTGTTCCTCATCTCCATTTGTTCCTTTCTGCACTGAATTCAGATTTCTCCCTTATTGGTTTTTTCTTCTCTTTTTCCTTCTCTTGATTATCATTAGGTTTAAAGGAAAGGAAATTCGGTATCTAGCCTCCCTGTTGCTGTTAGATGATGCTAGTCACAACTTTGTTCTTTCATTCTGCCTCTTCCTCTGGCCTTCAACAACTTCTTAGTGTTTGTGTGATCTTTCTGTGTCTTCTGGCCTCACTGCTAAGCTTGCCTGTTCTTTCAAACTGGCCCTCCCTCCCCAACTCCTTTGAACTACCCAATGATAAATGTAAACATATTGTATACCTAAAATGAACCAATAAAAGAATGTAAAATAAAAAAACGAAATTCACGGAACAGCTAATGCCACTGCTTCTCAAACTCTTTAATGAAATTGAAAGGGAAGCAATACTCCCAAATTTATTCTTGGAAGCAAACATCACAGTTATTCTGAAAACAGAGAAAGACTCAACCAAAAAAGAGAGCGATAGGCCAATTTCCCTAATGAACAGAGATGCAAAAATCCTCAATAAGATACTGACAAATAGAATACAGAGGATCATCAACAAGATCATACACCATGACCAAGTGGAATTCATCCCAAGGAGGAAAGATTGAATCAACTTACGTAAATTAATGAATGTACTACACTATATTAACAGAGTTGAGGACAAAAAACCATGTGATCATCTCAAGAAATGCAGAAAAACCATTGGAAAAATTCAAAACCCATTCATGATAAACCCCTAGAGACAGTTGGAATAAATGGTCTTCATCTCGATCTGACCATGGCTATCTGTGAAAAGCCAACAGCCAACATCATATTACATGGTCCAAAACTGAAGTCGTTGAAGCTAAAATCAGGACCAAGACAAGGATGTCCACTATAACCGCTCCTGTTCAATACAGATTTGGAAATGTTACTCAAAGCAATTGGACAAGAGAAAGAAAGAAAAGGAATAAAGATAGGAAAGGAAGAATTGAAACTGTCATTATTTGCTGATGACATGATACTCTACATCTAAGACCCAAAAAACTCTGCTAAAATTCGTTTAGACTTCATTGACAGATTCAGGAGAGTAGCTCGATAAAAGGTCAATACTCAAAAATCAATAGCCTGTTTGTATACAAATAACAGACTCACTGAGAAAGAAATTGGTGAAAAAATCCCTTTCACATCGGCATCCAAAACTTGAAATATCTAGGAATCAATCTAATGAAGGAAGCAAAAGACCTCTACCTCGAAAGCTATAGCGCTCTGAAAAAAAAAAAAAAGAGATTGAAGAGGATACACAAAAATGGGAAAACATCCCTTGTTCCTGGATAGGAAAAACCGATAGAGTGAAAATGGCCATACTTCCCAAACTGCTGTATAGATACAATGCAATCCTGATGGAAATTCCAACAGCATGCTTCACAGATCATGAGGAAACAATCCAAAAGTTCATTTGGAACAAGAAGAGAACTAAAACAGCAAAAGTGATTCTGACAACAAAGATATGACAGTGGTATCACAATCCCCGACATGAGACTCCACTACAAAGCCACTGTAATAAAAAAACAGTATGATACTGGCAAAGGAACAGATCTGAGGATCAGTGGAATCGATTAGAAGTTGCAGAAGCTACTCCAGACATACTCACCCCCCTTATTTCGACAAAGGAGTCAACCACCCTAACTGGAGGAAAGATGGCCTCTTTAATTACTGGTGTTGGGAAAAGCTGAAGTTCAACTTGCCAAAACTACAAACTAGACCCATAGTTTTCACCATGCACTAAACTAAAATCAAAATAGATAAAAGAGATAAACATTACAACAGAAACACTAAACTTGCTGGAAGATAGGTTAAGTGGAAATCTTGCTGACTTTGGCATGGGAAAAAAACCTAATGAACAAAACCTCAGTAGCACTTGACCTAGCACAGAGAAGCAACACATGGAATCTTATCTTATTATAAAGCTTCTGCACTTCAAGACAAACCAACAACAGAGGTAAGAGACAACCCACAGTGCGGGATACAAATTCACCAGCTGATTCTCAGACACAGGACTGCGATCTAGAATATAAAAGAACTTGAAAACTTCAGATCTCTCAAATTTAAAGATCCAAAATTGGCATCTGTGATGAACAGACATTTCTCAGACAAAGAAGTGCAAGTAGCAAATAAACATATGAAAATAGGTTCAAAATCACTGGTCATTCAAGAGATACAGATGAAAACAGCACCGAGATTCCACTTCACTCCAGAAAGAATGGCTGCTATCATGCAATCAACAAATAATCAATGCTGGTTGGGTTTTGGGGAGAAAGGAACCCTTCACCACTCTTGGTGGGAGTGCAGACTGGTTCGACCACTATGGAAATCAATATGCAGATATCTCAAACAACTAGGATTAGAAGTCCCATTTGACCCACTTATTCCCCTTCTGGCTATCTTCCCAAAATAATTAAAAGAATCTTACCACACCAACATATGTGCACCCATGTTCATAGCAAAACAGTTTGCCACAGGTTAAACCTGGAAACGGCCCAATTGCCCATCAACTGGAGACTGAAGAAAGATGTGGGGGGTTTTTTTGTTTTTGTTTTTTATACAACGGAGTACTACTCAGCCATAAAGAATGAGAAAGAAGAGACATTTATAGCTGAGTGGATGCACATTGAGGTCATACTCTTAAGTGAAATAAATAGGACACACATGTGTATGTACCAAATCTTTTCTCTGGTGTGAGAAACTGAAAGTGTAAATAAGGATCAAAGTGCATCACAGATAATGTGAAAGAGGAAGAAAAGTTCTAAAGGGGAAGGGGAAGGGGGAAAGGAAAGGAAAGAAGGGAAAGAGAAAAATAGGAGAAAAGGAAAAAACAGAAACAAAGTCTTTGTAAATAAGGAGGGGTGGCGGGGTTGAAGGGAGGGACGGGGAATGGGGAAATAATAACCAATATACATCATGTAAAGGTATAAATTCCCAATGATGAATGTCATCCTATTGTGTACATAAAATGTAGCGATAAACTTAATGACTAATATGTATATATATATATATATACACATGCGCACCAAATACTGCAGTATCTATATTCATAAAACAAATGATGATATAAACAAAAGATCAAATAAACAGTAACACAACCACAGTGGGTCACATCAATATCCAAATTTCAAAAGCAGGTGCTTCAACTAAACAAAACATCAGTGAGGAAACATAAGAGTCAAACCACATCCTTGAAGATATGGATAAATATGTATGTACAGAGTGTCTACCCCTGGAAAAGAGAGTACACATTTTTCTCTGTAGCACATGCAACGTTCTCCAAAACAGACCACCTACGACTCTAAGAAGCCTGCTTAAATACATACAAAAGAATAAAAACCACTCCATGCTTACTATCAGAACACTGTGCAGTGAAACCACAAATTAATCACAGAAGACACCACAGAACATTCAGAAACACCTCAAAAATTAGTAACTCACCTAAGCTGCGACTGGCCAGGAGAGACAAGTACCTGGAAGCTCCGAGGCCTTCCTGGGCCACGCCCACGGCACAGTGAGGTCACAGAGGCGTCTAGCAACCCACCCCCATCCGATGGTCTCTAAGCTGCAAAGGGCCAGGAGAGACAAGCACCTTGAAGCTCAGGGGCTGTCCTGGGCCACGCCCACGGCATGGTGAGGTCCACTTAGCAGCGCGGGGGCCTCCAACACCCAGTCCTTCTCCCCCACCCACCCCGCACACCTCCTACCTTCCGGCTTTTCTGCTACCTGGTTCCACACCACAGAGGCACAGGAGATTATAAAGACCCTCGTCCTGAGCGCCCCAAGATAGAGCAGAAGTTAGTAATAGAAAGAGAACCTCTCCGGCTCCTTGAGGAAAACTGAAGCTCAGCAGAAAAGTGAAGAGAACCTCTATAATAAAGGGACATCCGACCACTGTACTTGGTCTGCTGCTGGCTCGCGGAGAGACTCACTGACTCATACATGCACAGGGATTCCTACATTGCCTACTGTGACAGCAGAGACACACCCTGAAGGAGGCCCATAATTTCTATTGCTATTTGCACAAAAGAAAAAAAAATTATCTTATTTTTAATTCTTCATTTTTACTTTTTTCCCCTACCCTCAAAGTTTGGCTTTTCTTTCTTTTCTTTCTTTTAGCTCTCTCTCTCTCTCTCTCTCTCTCTCTCTCTCTCTCTCTCTCTCACTCATTCTCTCACTGTCCCACATTGTTCCTCATCTCCATTTGTTCCTTTCTGCACTGAATTCAGATTTCTCCCTTATTGGTTTTTTCTTCTCTTTTTCCTTCTCTTGATTATCATTAGGTTTAAAGGAAAGGAAATTCGGTATCTAGCCTCCCTGTTGCTGTTAGATGATGCTAGTCACAACTTTGTTCTTTCATTCTGCCTCTTCCTCTGGCCTTCAACAACTTCTTAGTGTTTGTGTGATCTTTCTGTGTCTTCTGGCCTCACTGCTAAGCTTGCCTGTTCTTTCAAACTGGCCCTCCCTCCCCAACTCCTTTGAACTACCCAATGATAAATGTAAACATATTGTATACCTAAAATGAACCAATAAAAGAATGTAAAATAAAAAAACGAAATTCACGGAACAGCTAATGCCACTGCTTCTCAAACTCTTTAATGAAATTGAAAGGGAAGCAATACTCCCAAATTTATTCTTGGAAGCAAACATCACAGTTATTCTGAAAACAGAGAAAGACTCAACCAAAAAAGAGAGCGATAGGCCAATTTCCCTAATGAACAGAGATGCAAAAATCCTCAATAAGATACTGACAAATAGAATACAGAGGATCATCAACAAGATCATACACCATGACCAAGTGGAATTCATCCCAAGGAGGAAAGATTGAATCAACTTACGTAAATTAATGAATGTACTACACTATATTAACAGAGTTGAGGACAAAAAACCATGTGATCATCTCAAGAAATGCAGAAAAACCATTGGAAAAATTCAAAACCCATTCATGATAAACCCCTAGAGACAGTTGGAATAAATGGTCTTCATCTCGATCTGACCATGGCTATCTGTGAAAAGCCAACAGCCAACATCATATTACATGGTCCAAAACTGAAGTCGTTGAAGCTAAAATCAGGACCAAGACAAGGATGTCCACTATAACCGCTCCTGTTCAATACAGATTTGGAAATGTTACTCAAAGCAATTGGACAAGAGAAAGAAAGAAAAGGAATAAAGATAGGAAAGGAAGAATTGAAACTGTCATTATTTGCTGATGACATGATACTCTACATCTAAGACCCAAAAAACTCTGCTAAAATTCGTTTAGACTTCATTGACAGATTCAGGAGAGTAGCTCGATAAAAGGTCAATACTCAAAAATCAATAGCCTGTTTGTATACAAATAACAGACTCACTGAGAAAGAAATTGGTGAAAAAATCCCTTTCACATCGGCATCCAAAACTTGAAATATCTAGGAATCAATCTAATGAAGGAAGCAAAAGACCTCTACCTCGAAAGCTATAGCGCTCTGAAAAAAAAAAAAAAGAGATTGAAGAGGATACACAAAAATGGGAAAACATCCCTTGTTCCTGGATAGGAAAAACCGATAGAGTGAAAATGGCCATACTTCCCAAACTGCTGTATAGATACAATGCAATCCTGATGGAAATTCCAACAGCATGCTTCACAGATCATGAGGAAACAATCCAAAAGTTCATTTGGAACAAGAAGAGAACTAAAACAGCAAAAGTGATTCTGACAACAAAGATATGACAGTGGTATCACAATCCCCGACATGAGACTCCACTACAAAGCCACTGTAATAAAAAAACAGTATGATACTGGCAAAGGAACAGATCTGAGGATCAGTGGAATCGATTAGAAGTTGCAGAAGCTACTCCAGACATACTCACCCCCCTTATTTCGACAAAGGAGTCAACCACCCTAACTGGAGGAAAGATGGCCTCTTTAATTACTGGTGTTGGGAAAAGCTGAAGTTCAACTTGCCAAAACTACAAACTAGACCCATAGTTTTCACCATGCACTAAACTAAAATCAAAATAGATAAAAGAGATAAACATTACAACAGAAACACTAAACTTGCTGGAAGATAGGTTAAGTGGAAATCTTGCTGACTTTGGCATGGGAAAAAAACCTAATGAACAAAACCTCAGTAGCACTTGACCTAGCACAGAGAAGCAACACATGGAATCTTATCTTATTATAAAGCTTCTGCACTTCAAGACAAACCAACAACAGAGGTAAGAGACAACCCACAGTGCGGGATACAAATTCACCAGCTGATTCTCAGACACAGGACTGCGATCTAGAATATAAAAGAACTTGAAAACTTCAGATCTCTCAAATTTAAAGATCCAAAATTGGCATCTGTGATGAACAGACATTTCTCAGACAAAGAAGTGCAAGTAGCAAATAAACATATGAAAATAGGTTCAAAATCACTGGTCATTCAAGAGATACAGATGAAAACAGCACCGAGATTCCACTTCACTCCAGAAAGAATGGCTGCTATCATGCAATCAACAAATAATCAATGCTGGTTGGGTTTTGGGGAGAAAGGAACCCTTCACCACTCTTGGTGGGAGTGCAGACTGGTTCGACCACTATGGAAATCAATATGCAGATATCTCAAACAACTAGGATTAGAAGTCCCATTTGACCCACTTATTCCCCTTCTGGCTATCTTCCCAAAATAATTAAAAGAATCTTACCACACCAACATATGTGCACCCATGTTCATAGCAAAACAGTTTGCCACAGGTTAAACCTGGAAACGGCCCAATTGCCCATCAACTGGAGACTGAAGAAAGATGTGGGGGGTTTTTTTGTTTTTGTTTTTTATACAACGGAGTACTACTCAGCCATAAAGAATGAGAAAGAAGAGACATTTATAGCTGAGTGGATGCACATTGAGGTCATACTCTTAAGTGAAATAAATAGGACACACATGTGTATGTACCAAATCTTTTCTCTGGTGTGAGAAACTGAAAGTGTAAATAAGGATCAAAGTGCATCACAGATAATGTGAAAGAGGAAGAAAAGTTCTAAAGGGGAAGGGGAAGGGGGAAAGGAAAGGAAAGAAGGGAAAGAGAAAAATAGGAGAAAAGGAAAAAACAGAAACAAAGTCTTTGTAAATAAGGAGGGGTGGCGGGGTTGAAGGGAGGGACGGGGAATGGGGAAATAATAACCAATATACATCATGTAAAGGTATAAATTCCCAATGATGAATGTCATCCTATTGTGTACATAAAATGTAGCGATAAACTTAATGACTAATATGTATATATATATATATATACACATGCGCACCAAATACTGCAGTATCTATATTCATAAAACAAATGATGATATAAACAAAAGATCAAATAAACAGTAACACAACCACAGTGGGTCACATCAATATCCAAATTTCAAAAGCAGGTGCTTCAACTAAACAAAACATCAGTGAGGAAACATAAGAGTCAAACCACATCCTTGAAGATATGGATAAATATGTATGTACAGAGTGTCTACCCCTGGAAAAGAGAGTACACATTTTTCTCTGTAGCACATGCAACGTTCTCCAAAACAGACCACCTACGACTCTAAGAAGCCTGCTTAAATACATACAAAAGAATAAAAACCACTCCATGCTTACTATCAGAACACTGTGCAGTGAAACCACAAATTAATCACAGAAGACACCACAGAACATTCAGAAACACCTCAAAAATTAGTAACTCACCTAAGCTGCGACTGGCCAGGAGAGACAAGTACCTGGAAGCTCCGAGGCCTTCCTGGGCCACGCCCACGGCACAGTGAGGTCACAGAGGCGTCTAGCAACCCACCCCCATCCGATGGTCTCTAAGCTGCAAAGGGCCAGGAGAGACAAGCACCTTGAAGCTCAGGGGCTGTCCTGGGCCACGCCCACGGCATGGTGAGGTCCACTTAGCAGCGCGGGGGCCTCCAACACCCAGTCCTTCTCCCCCACCCACCCCGCACACCTCCTACCTTCCGGCTTTTCTGCTACCTGGTTCCACACCACAGAGGCACAGGAGATTATAAAGACCCTCGTCCTGAGCGCCCCAAGATAGAGCAGAAGTTAGTAATAGAAAGAGAACCTCTCCGGCTCCTTGAGGAAAACTGAAGCTCAGCAGAAAAGTGAAGAGAACCTCTATAATAAAGGGACATCCGACCACTGTACTTGGTCTGCTGCTGGCTCGCGGAGAGACTCACTGACTCATACATGCACAGGGATTCCTACATTGCCTACTGTGACAGCAGAGACACACCCTGAAGGAGGCCCATAATTTCTATTGCTATTTGCACAAAAGAAAAAAAAATTATCTTATTTTTAATTCTTCATTTTTACTTTTTTCCCCTACCCTCAAAGTTTGGCTTTTCTTTCTTTTCTTTCTTTTAGCTCTCTCTCTCTCTCTCTCTCTCTCTCTCTCTCTCTCTCTCTCTCTCACTCATTCTCTCACTGTCCCACATTGTTCCTCATCTCCATTTGTTCCTTTCTGCACTGAATTCAGATTTCTCCCTTATTGGTTTTTTCTTCTCTTTTTCCTTCTCTTGATTATCATTAGGTTTAAAGGAAAGGAAATTCGGTATCTAGCCTCCCTGTTGCTGTTAGATGATGCTAGTCACAACTTTGTTCTTTCATTCTGCCTCTTCCTCTGGCCTTCAACAACTTCTTAGTGTTTGTGTGATCTTTCTGTGTCTTCTGGCCTCACTGCTAAGCTTGCCTGTTCTTTCAAACTGGCCCTCCCTCCCCAACTCCTTTGAACTACCCAATGATAAATGTAAACATATTGTATACCTAAAATGAACCAATAAAAGAATGTAAAATAAAAAAACGAAATTCACGGAACAGCTAATGCCACTGCTTCTCAAACTCTTTAATGAAATTGAAAGGGAAGCAATACTCCCAAATTTATTCTTGGAAGCAAACATCACAGTTATTCTGAAAACAGAGAAAGACTCAACCAAAAAAGAGAGCGATAGGCCAATTTCCCTAATGAACAGAGATGCAAAAATCCTCAATAAGATACTGACAAATAGAATACAGAGGATCATCAACAAGATCATACACCATGACCAAGTGGAATTCATCCCAAGGAGGAAAGATTGAATCAACTTACGTAAATTAATGAATGTACTACACTATATTAACAGAGTTGAGGACAAAAAACCATGTGATCATCTCAAGAAATGCAGAAAAACCATTGGAAAAATTCAAAACCCATTCATGATAAACCCCTAGAGACAGTTGGAATAAATGGTCTTCATCTCGATCTGACCATGGCTATCTGTGAAAAGCCAACAGCCAACATCATATTACATGGTCCAAAACTGAAGTCGTTGAAGCTAAAATCAGGACCAAGACAAGGATGTCCACTATAACCGCTCCTGTTCAATACAGATTTGGAAATGTTACTCAAAGCAATTGGACAAGAGAAAGAAAGAAAAGGAATAAAGATAGGAAAGGAAGAATTGAAACTGTCATTATTTGCTGATGACATGATACTCTACATCTAAGACCCAAAAAACTCTGCTAAAATTCGTTTAGACTTCATTGACAGATTCAGGAGAGTAGCTCGATAAAAGGTCAATACTCAAAAATCAATAGCCTGTTTGTATACAAATAACAGACTCACTGAGAAAGAAATTGGTGAAAAAATCCCTTTCACATCGGCATCCAAAACTTGAAATATCTAGGAATCAATCTAATGAAGGAAGCAAAAGACCTCTACCTCGAAAGCTATAGCGCTCTGAAAAAAAAAAAAAAGAGATTGAAGAGGATACACAAAAATGGGAAAACATCCCTTGTTCCTGGATAGGAAAAACCGATAGAGTGAAAATGGCCATACTTCCCAAACTGCTGTATAGATACAATGCAATCCTGATGGAAATTCCAACAGCATGCTTCACAGATCATGAGGAAACAATCCAAAAGTTCATTTGGAACAAGAAGAGAACTAAAACAGCAAAAGTGATTCTGACAACAAAGATATGACAGTGGTATCACAATCCCCGACATGAGACTCCACTACAAAGCCACTGTAATAAAAAAACAGTATGATACTGGCAAAGGAACAGATCTGAGGATCAGTGGAATCGATTAGAAGTTGCAGAAGCTACTCCAGACATACTCACCCCCCTTATTTCGACAAAGGAGTCAACCACCCTAACTGGAGGAAAGATGGCCTCTTTAATTACTGGTGTTGGGAAAAGCTGAAGTTCAACTTGCCAAAACTACAAACTAGACCCATAGTTTTCACCATGCACTAAACTAAAATCAAAATAGATAAAAGAGATAAACATTACAACAGAAACACTAAACTTGCTGGAAGATAGGTTAAGTGGAAATCTTGCTGACTTTGGCATGGGAAAAAAACCTAATGAACAAAACCTCAGTAGCACTTGACCTAGCACAGAGAAGCAACACATGGAATCTTATCTTATTATAAAGCTTCTGCACTTCAAGACAAACCAACAACAGAGGTAAGAGACAACCCACAGTGCGGGATACAAATTCACCAGCTGATTCTCAGACACAGGACTGCGATCTAGAATATAAAAGAACTTGAAAACTTCAGATCTCTCAAATTTAAAGATCCAAAATTGGCATCTGTGATGAACAGACATTTCTCAGACAAAGAAGTGCAAGTAGCAAATAAACATATGAAAATAGGTTCAAAATCACTGGTCATTCAAGAGATACAGATGAAAACAGCACCGAGATTCCACTTCACTCCAGAAAGAATGGCTGCTATCATGCAATCAACAAATAATCAATGCTGGTTGGGTTTTGGGGAGAAAGGAACCCTTCACCACTCTTGGTGGGAGTGCAGACTGGTTCGACCACTATGGAAATCAATATGCAGATATCTCAAACAACTAGGATTAGAAGTCCCATTTGACCCACTTATTCCCCTTCTGGCTATCTTCCCAAAATAATTAAAAGAATCTTACCACACCAACATATGTGCACCCATGTTCATAGCAAAACAGTTTGCCACAGGTTAAACCTGGAAACGGCCCAATTGCCCATCAACTGGAGACTGAAGAAAGATGTGGGGGGTTTTTTTGTTTTTGTTTTTTATACAACGGAGTACTACTCAGCCATAAAGAATGAGAAAGAAGAGACATTTATAGCTGAGTGGATGCACATTGAGGTCATACTCTTAAGTGAAATAAATAGGACACACATGTGTATGTACCAAATCTTTTCTCTGGTGTGAGAAACTGAAAGTGTAAATAAGGATCAAAGTGCATCACAGATAATGTGAAAGAGGAAGAAAAGTTCTAAAGGGGAAGGGGAAGGGGGAAAGGAAAGGAAAGAAGGGAAAGAGAAAAATAGGAGAAAAGGAAAAAACAGAAACAAAGTCTTTGTAAATAAGGAGGGGTGGCGGGGTTGAAGGGAGGGACGGGGAATGGGGAAATAATAACCAATATACATCATGTAAAGGTATAAATTCCCAATGATGAATGTCATCCTATTGTGTACATAAAATGTAGCGATAAACTTAATGACTAATATGTATATATATATATATATACACATGCGCACCAAATACTGCAGTATCTATATTCATAAAACAAATGATGATATAAACAAAAGATCAAATAAACAGTAACACAACCACAGTGGGTCACATCAATATCCAAATTTCAAAAGCAGGTGCTTCAACTAAACAAAACATCAGTGAGGAAACATAAGAGTCAAACCACATCCTTGAAGATATGGATAAATATGTATGTACAGAGTGTCTACCCCTGGAAAAGAGAGTACACATTTTTCTCTGTAGCACATGCAACGTTCTCCAAAACAGACCACCTACGACTCTAAGAAGCCTGCTTAAATACATACAAAAGAATAAAAACCACTCCATGCTTACTATCAGAACACTGTGCAGTGAAACCACAAATTAATCACAGAAGACACCACAGAACATTCAGAAACACCTCAAAAATTAGTAACTCACCTAAGCTGCGACTGGCCAGGAGAGACAAGTACCTGGAAGCTCCGAGGCCTTCCTGGGCCACGCCCACGGCACAGTGAGGTCACAGAGGCGTCTAGCAACCCACCCCCATCCGATGGTCTCTAAGCTGCAAAGGGCCAGGAGAGACAAGCACCTTGAAGCTCAGGGGCTGTCCTGGGCCACGCCCACGGCATGGTGAGGTCCACTTAGCAGCGCGGGGGCCTCCAACACCCAGTCCTTCTCCCCCACCCACCCCGCACACCTCCTACCTTCCGGCTTTTCTGCTACCTGGTTCCACACCACAGAGGCACAGGAGATTATAAAGACCCTCGTCCTGAGCGCCCCAAGATAGAGCAGAAGTTAGTAATAGAAAGAGAACCTCTCCGGCTCCTTGAGGAAAACTGAAGCTCAGCAGAAAAGTGAAGAGAACCTCTATAATAAAGGGACATCCGACCACTGTACTTGGTCTGCTGCTGGCTCGCGGAGAGACTCACTGACTCATACATGCACAGGGATTCCTACATTGCCTACTGTGACAGCAGAGACACACCCTGAAGGAGGCCCATAATTTCTATTGCTATTTGCACAAAAGAAAAAAAAATTATCTTATTTTTAATTCTTCATTTTTACTTTTTTCCCCTACCCTCAAAGTTTGGCTTTTCTTTCTTTTCTTTCTTTTAGCTCTCTCTCTCTCTCTCTCTCTCTCTCTCTCTCTCTCTCTCTCTCTCTCTCACTCATTCTCTCACTGTCCCACATTGTTCCTCATCTCCATTTGTTCCTTTCTGCACTGAATTCAGATTTCTCCCTTATTGGTTTTTTCTTCTCTTTTTCCTTCTCTTGATTATCATTAGGTTTAAAGGAAAGGAAATTCGGTATCTAGCCTCCCTGTTGCTGTTAGATGATGCTAGTCACAACTTTGTTCTTTCATTCTGCCTCTTCCTCTGGCCTTCAACAACTTCTTAGTGTTTGTGTGATCTTTCTGTGTCTTCTGGCCTCACTGCTAAGCTTGCCTGTTCTTTCAAACTGGCCCTCCCTCCCCAACTCCTTTGAACTACCCAATGATAAATGTAAACATATTGTATACCTAAAATGAACCAATAAAAGAATGTAAAATAAAAAAACGAAATTCACGGAACAGCTAATGCCACTGCTTCTCAAACTCTTTAATGAAATTGAAAGGGAAGCAATACTCCCAAATTTATTCTTGGAAGCAAACATCACAGTTATTCTGAAAACAGAGAAAGACTCAACCAAAAAAGAGAGCGATAGGCCAATTTCCCTAATGAACAGAGATGCAAAAATCCTCAATAAGATACTGACAAATAGAATACAGAGGATCATCAACAAGATCATACACCATGACCAAGTGGAATTCATCCCAAGGAGGAAAGATTGAATCAACTTACGTAAATTAATGAATGTACTACACTATATTAACAGAGTTGAGGACAAAAAACCATGTGATCATCTCAAGAAATGCAGAAAAACCATTGGAAAAATTCAAAACCCATTCATGATAAACCCCTAGAGACAGTTGGAATAAATGGTCTTCATCTCGATCTGACCATGGCTATCTGTGAAAAGCCAACAGCCAACATCATATTACATGGTCCAAAACTGAAGTCGTTGAAGCTAAAATCAGGACCAAGACAAGGATGTCCACTATAACCGCTCCTGTTCAATACAGATTTGGAAATGTTACTCAAAGCAATTGGACAAGAGAAAGAAAGAAAAGGAATAAAGATAGGAAAGGAAGAATTGAAACTGTCATTATTTGCTGATGACATGATACTCTACATCTAAGACCCAAAAAACTCTGCTAAAATTCGTTTAGACTTCATTGACAGATTCAGGAGAGTAGCTCGATAAAAGGTCAATACTCAAAAATCAATAGCCTGTTTGTATACAAATAACAGACTCACTGAGAAAGAAATTGGTGAAAAAATCCCTTTCACATCGGCATCCAAAACTTGAAATATCTAGGAATCAATCTAATGAAGGAAGCAAAAGACCTCTACCTCGAAAGCTATAGCGCTCTGAAAAAAAAAAAAAAGAGATTGAAGAGGATACACAAAAATGGGAAAACATCCCTTGTTCCTGGATAGGAAAAACCGATAGAGTGAAAATGGCCATACTTCCCAAACTGCTGTATAGATACAATGCAATCCTGATGGAAATTCCAACAGCATGCTTCACAGATCATGAGGAAACAATCCAAAAGTTCATTTGGAACAAGAAGAGAACTAAAACAGCAAAAGTGATTCTGACAACAAAGATATGACAGTGGTATCACAATCCCCGACATGAGACTCCACTACAAAGCCACTGTAATAAAAAAACAGTATGATACTGGCAAAGGAACAGATCTGAGGATCAGTGGAATCGATTAGAAGTTGCAGAAGCTACTCCAGACATACTCACCCCCCTTATTTCGACAAAGGAGTCAACCACCCTAACTGGAGGAAAGATGGCCTCTTTAATTACTGGTGTTGGGAAAAGCTGAAGTTCAACTTGCCAAAACTACAAACTAGACCCATAGTTTTCACCATGCACTAAACTAAAATCAAAATAGATAAAAGAGATAAACATTACAACAGAAACACTAAACTTGCTGGAAGATAGGTTAAGTGGAAATCTTGCTGACTTTGGCATGGGAAAAAAACCTAATGAACAAAACCTCAGTAGCACTTGACCTAGCACAGAGAAGCAACACATGGAATCTTATCTTATTATAAAGCTTCTGCACTTCAAGACAAACCAACAACAGAGGTAAGAGACAACCCACAGTGCGGGATACAAATTCACCAGCTGATTCTCAGACACAGGACTGCGATCTAGAATATAAAAGAACTTGAAAACTTCAGATCTCTCAAATTTAAAGATCCAAAATTGGCATCTGTGATGAACAGACATTTCTCAGACAAAGAAGTGCAAGTAGCAAATAAACATATGAAAATAGGTTCAAAATCACTGGTCATTCAAGAGATACAGATGAAAACAGCACCGAGATTCCACTTCACTCCAGAAAGAATGGCTGCTATCATGCAATCAACAAATAATCAATGCTGGTTGGGTTTTGGGGAGAAAGGAACCCTTCACCACTCTTGGTGGGAGTGCAGACTGGTTCGACCACTATGGAAATCAATATGCAGATATCTCAAACAACTAGGATTAGAAGTCCCATTTGACCCACTTATTCCCCTTCTGGCTATCTTCCCAAAATAATTAAAAGAATCTTACCACACCAACATATGTGCACCCATGTTCATAGCAAAACAGTTTGCCACAGGTTAAACCTGGAAACGGCCCAATTGCCCATCAACTGGAGACTGAAGAAAGATGTGGGGGGTTTTTTTGTTTTTGTTTTTTATACAACGGAGTACTACTCAGCCATAAAGAATGAGAAAGAAGAGACATTTATAGCTGAGTGGATGCACATTGAGGTCATACTCTTAAGTGAAATAAATAGGACACACATGTGTATGTACCAAATCTTTTCTCTGGTGTGAGAAACTGAAAGTGTAAATAAGGATCAAAGTGCATCACAGATAATGTGAAAGAGGAAGAAAAGTTCTAAAGGGGAAGGGGAAGGGGGAAAGGAAAGGAAAGAAGGGAAAGAGAAAAATAGGAGAAAAGGAAAAAACAGAAACAAAGTCTTTGTAAATAAGGAGGGGTGGCGGGGTTGAAGGGAGGGACGGGGAATGGGGAAATAATAACCAATATACATCATGTAAAGGTATAAATTCCCAATGATGAATGTCATCCTATTGTGTACATAAAATGTAGCGATAAACTTAATGACTAATATGTATATATATATATATATACACATGCGCACCAAATACTGCAGTATCTATATTCATAAAACAAATGATGATATAAACAAAAGATCAAATAAACAGTAACACAACCACAGTGGGTCACATCAATATCCAAATTTCAAAAGCAGGTGCTTCAACTAAACAAAACATCAGTGAGGAAACATAAGAGTCAAACCACATCCTTGAAGATATGGATAAATATGTATGTACAGAGTGTCTACCCCTGGAAAAGAGAGTACACATTTTTCTCTGTAGCACATGCAACGTTCTCCAAAACAGACCACCTACGACTCTAAGAAGCCTGCTTAAATACATACAAAAGAATAAAAACCACTCCATGCTTACTATCAGAACACTGTGCAGTGAAACCACAAATTAATCACAGAAGACACCACAGAACATTCAGAAACACCTCAAAAATTAGTAACTCACCTAAGCTGCGACTGGCCAGGAGAGACAAGTACCTGGAAGCTCCGAGGCCTTCCTGGGCCACGCCCACGGCACAGTGAGGTCACAGAGGCGTCTAGCAACCCACCCCCATCCGATGGTCTCTAAGCTGCAAAGGGCCAGGAGAGACAAGCACCTTGAAGCTCAGGGGCTGTCCTGGGCCACGCCCACGGCATGGTGAGGTCCACTTAGCAGCGCGGGGGCCTCCAACACCCAGTCCTTCTCCCCCACCCACCCCGCACACCTCCTACCTTCCGGCTTTTCTGCTACCTGGTTCCACACCACAGAGGCACAGGAGATTATAAAGACCCTCGTCCTGAGCGCCCCAAGATAGAGCAGAAGTTAGTAATAGAAAGAGAACCTCTCCGGCTCCTTGAGGAAAACTGAAGCTCAGCAGAAAAGTGAAGAGAACCTCTATAATAAAGGGACATCCGACCACTGTACTTGGTCTGCTGCTGGCTCGCGGAGAGACTCACTGACTCATACATGCACAGGGATTCCTACATTGCCTACTGTGACAGCAGAGACACACCCTGAAGGAGGCCCATAATTTCTATTGCTATTTGCACAAAAGAAAAAAAAATTATCTTATTTTTAATTCTTCATTTTTACTTTTTTCCCCTACCCTCAAAGTTTGGCTTTTCTTTCTTTTCTTTCTTTTAGCCTTTCTCTCTCTCTCTCTCTCTCTCTCTCTCTCTCTCTCTCTCTCTCTCTCTCTCTCTCTCACTCATTCTCTCACTGTCCCACATTGTTCCTCATCTCCATTTGTTCCTTTCTGCACTGAATTCAGATTTCTCCCTTATTGGTTTTTTCTTCTCTTTTTCCTTCTCTTGATTATCATTAGGTTTAAAGGAAAGGAAATTCGGTATCTAGCCTCCCTGTTGCTGTTAGATGATGCTAGTCACAACTTTGTTCTTTCATTCTGCCTCTTCCTCTGGCCTTCAACAACTTCTTAGTGTTTGTGTGATCTTTCTGTGTCTTCTGGCCTCACTGCTAAGCTTGCCTGTTCTTTCAAACTGGCCCTCCCTCCCCAACTCCTTTGAACTACCCAATGATAAATGTAAACATATTGTATACCTAAAATGAACCAATAAAAGAATGTAAAATAAAAAAACGAAATTCACGGAACAGCTAATGCCACTGCTTCTCAAACTCTTTAATGAAATTGAAAGGGAAGCAATACTCCCAAATTTATTCTTGGAAGCAAACATCACAGTTATTCTGAAAACAGAGAAAGACTCAACCAAAAAAGAGAGCGATAGGCCAATTTCCCTAATGAACAGAGATGCAAAAATCCTCAATAAGATACTGACAAATAGAATACAGAGGATCATCAACAAGATCATACACCATGACCAAGTGGAATTCATCCCAAGGAGGAAAGATTGAATCAACTTACGTAAATTAATGAATGTACTACACTATATTAACAGAGTTGAGGACAAAAAACCATGTGATCATCTCAAGAAATGCAGAAAAACCATTGGAAAAATTCAAAACCCATTCATGATAAACCCCTAGAGACAGTTGGAATAAATGGTCTTCATCTCGATCTGACCATGGCTATCTGTGAAAAGCCAACAGCCAACATCATATTACATGGTCAAAAACTGAAGTCGTTGAAGCTAAAATCAGGACCAAGACAAGGATGTCCACTATAACCGCTCCTGTTCAATACAGATTTGGAAATGTTACTCAAAGCAATTGGACAAGAGAAAGAAAGAAAAGGAATAAAGATAGGAAAGGAAGAATTGAAACTGTCATTATTTGCTGATGACATGATACTCTACATCTAAGACCCAAAAAACTCTGCTAAAATTCGTTTAGACTTCATTGACAGATTCAGGAGAGTAGCTCGATAAAAGGTCAATACTCAAAAATCAATAGCCTGTTTGTATACAAATAACAGACTCACTGAGAAAGAAATTGGTGAAAAAATCCCTTTCACATCGGCATCCAAAACTTGAAATATCTAGGAATCAATCTAATGAAGGAAGCAAAAGACCTCTACCTCGAAAGCTATAGCGCTCTGAAAAAAAAAAAAAAGAGATTGAAGAGGATACACAAAAATGGGAAAACATCCCTTGTTCCTGGATAGGAAAAACCGATAGAGTGAAAATGGCCATACTTCCCAAACTGCTGTATAGATACAATGCAATCCTGATGGAAATTCCAACAGCATGCTTCACAGATCATGAGGAAACAATCCAAAAGTTCATTTGGAACAAGAAGAGAACTAAAACAGCAAAAGTGATTCTGACAACAAAGATATGACAGTGGTATCACAATCCCCGACATGAGACTCCACTACAAAGCCACTGTAATAAAAAAACAGTATGATACTGGCAAAGGAACAGATCTGAGGATCAGTGGAATCGATTAGAAGTTGCAGAAGCTACTCCAGACATACTCACCCCCCTTATTTCGACAAAGGAGTCAACCACCCTAACTGGAGGAAAGATGGCCTCTTTAATTACTGGTGTTGGGAAAAGCTGAAGTTCAACTTGCCAAAACTACAAACTAGACCCATAGTTTTCACCATGCACTAAACTAAAATCAAAATAGATAAAAGAGATAAACATTACAACAGAAACACTAAACTTGCTGGAAGATAGGTTAAGTGGAAATCTTGCTGACTTTGGCATGGGAAAAAAACCTAATGAACAAAACCTCAGTAGCACTTGACCTAGCACAGAGAAGCAACACATGGAATCTTATCTTATTATAAAGCTTCTGCACTTCAAGACAAACCAACAACAGAGGTAAGAGACAACCCACAGTGCGGGATACAAATTCACCAGCTGATTCTCAGACACAGGACTGCGATCTAGAATATAAAAGAACTTGAAAACTTCAGATCTCTCAAATTTAAAGATCCAAAATTGGCATCTGTGATGAACAGACATTTCTCAGACAAAGAAGTGCAAGTAGCAAATAAACATATGAAAATAGGTTCAAAATCACTGGTCATTCAAGAGATACAGATGAAAACAGCACCGAGATTCCACTTCACTCCAGAAAGAATGGCTGCTATCATGCAATCAACAAATAATCAATGCTGGTTGGGTTTTGGGGAGAAAGGAACCCTTCACCACTCTTGGTGGGAGTGCAGACTGGTTCGACCACTATGGAAATCAATATGCAGATATCTCAAACAACTAGGATTAGAAGTCCCATTTGACCCACTTATTCCCCTTCTGGCTATCTTCCCAAAATAATTAAAAGAATCTTACCACACCAACATATGTGCACCCATGTTCATAGCAAAACAGTTTGCCACAGGTTAAACCTGGAAACGGCCCAATTGCCCATCAACTGGAGACTGAAGAAAGATGTGGGGGGTTTTTTTGTTTTTGTTTTTTATACAACGGAGTACTACTCAGCCATAAAGAATGAGAAAGAAGAGACATTTATAGCTGAGTGGATGCACATTGAGGTCATACTCTTAAGTGAAATAAATAGGACACACATGTGTATGTACCAAATCTTTTCTCTGGTGTGAGAAACTGAAAGTGTAAATAAGGATCAAAGTGCATCACAGATAATGTGAAAGAGGAAGAAAAGTTCTAAAGGGGAAGGGGAAGGGGGAAAGGAAAGGAAAGAAGGGAAAGAGAAAAATAGGAGAAAAGGAAAAAACAGAAACAAAGTCTTTGTAAATAAGGAGGGGTGGCGGGGTTGAAGGGAGGGACGGGGAATGGGGAAATAATAACCAATATACATCATGTAAAGGTATAAATTCCCAATGATGAATGTCATCCTATTGTGTACATAAAATGTAGCGATAAACTTAATGACTAATATGTATATATATATATATATACACATGCGCACCAAATACTGCAGTATCTATATTCATAAAACAAATGATGATATAAACAAAAGATCAAATAAACAGTAACACAACCACAGTGGGTCACATCAATATCCAAATTTCAAAAGCAGGTGCTTCAACTAAACAAAACATCAGTGAGGAAACATAAGAGTCAAACCACATCCTTGAAGATATGGATAAATATGTATGTACAGAGTGTCTACCCCTGGAAAAGAGAGTACACATTTTTCTCTGTAGCACATGCAACGTTCTCCAAAACAGACCACCTACGACTCTAAGAAGCCTGCTTAAATACATACAAAAGAATAAAAACCACTCCATGCTTACTATCAGAACACTGTGCAGTGAAACCACAAATTAATCACAGAAGACACCACAGAACATTCAGAAACACCTCAAAAATTAGTAACTCACCTAAGCTGCGACTGGCCAGGAGAGACAAGTACCTGGAAGCTCCGAGGCCTTCCTGGGCCACGCCCACGGCACAGTGAGGTCACAGAGGCGTCTAGCAACCCACCCCCATCCGATGGTCTCTAAGCTGCAAAGGGCCAGGAGAGACAAGCACCTTGAAGCTCAGGGGCTGTCCTGGGCCACGCCCACGGCATGGTGAGGTCCACTTAGCAGCGCGGGGGCCTCCAACACCCAGTCCTTCTCCCCCACCCACCCCGCACACCTCCTACCTTCCGGCTTTTCTGCTACCTGGTTCCACACCACAGAGGCACAGGAGATTATAAAGACCCTCGTCCTGAGCGCCCCAAGATAGAGCAGAAGTTAGTAATAGAAAGAGAACCTCTCCGGCTCCTTGAGGAAAACTGAAGCTCAGCAGAAAAGTGAAGAGAACCTCTATAATAAAGGGACATCCGACCACTGTACTTGGTCTGCTGCTGGCTCGCGGAGAGACTCACTGACTCATACATGCACAGGGATTCCTACATTGCCTACTGTGACAGCAGAGACACACCCTGAAGGAGGCCCATAATTTCTATTGCTATTTGCACAAAAGAAAAAAAAATTATCTTATTTTTAATTCTTCATTTTTACTTTTTTCCCCTACCCTCAAAGTTTGGCTTTTCTTTCTTTTCTTTCTTTTAGCCTTTCTCTCTCTCTCTCTCTCTCTCTCTCTCTCTCTCTCTCTCTCTCTCTCTCTCTCTCTCTCACTCATTCTCTCACTGTCCCACATTGTTCCTCATCTCCATTTGTTCCTTTCTGCACTGAATTCAGATTTCTCCCTTATTGGTTTTTTCTTCTCTTTTTCCTTCTCTTGATTATCATTAGGTTTAAAGGAAAGGAAATTCGGTATCTAGCCTCCCTGTTGCTGTTAGATGATGCTAGTCACAACTTTGTTCTTTCATTCTGCCTCTTCCTCTGGCCTTCAACAACTTCTTAGTGTTTGTGTGATCTTTCTGTGTCTTCTGGCCTCACTGCTAAGCTTGCCTGTTCTTTCAAACTGGCCCTCCCTCCCCAACTCCTTTGAACTACCCAATGATAAATGTAAACATATTGTATACCTAAAATGAACCAATAAAAGAATGTAAAATAAAAAAACGAAATTCACGGAACAGCTAATGCCACTGCTTCTCAAACTCTTTAATGAAATTGAAAGGGAAGCAATACTCCCAAATTTATTCTTGGAAGCAAACATCACAGTTATTCTGAAAACAGAGAAAGACTCAACCAAAAAAGAGAGCGATAGGCCAATTTCCCTAATGAACAGAGATGCAAAAATCCTCAATAAGATACTGACAAATAGAATACAGAGGATCATCAACAAGATCATACACCATGACCAAGTGGAATTCATCCCAAGGAGGAAAGATTGAATCAACTTACGTAAATTAATGAATGTACTACACTATATTAACAGAGTTGAGGACAAAAAACCATGTGATCATCTCAAGAAATGCAGAAAAACCATTGGAAAAATTCAAAACCCATTCATGATAAACCCCTAGAGACAGTTGGAATAAATGGTCTTCATCTCGATCTGACCATGGCTATCTGTGAAAAGCCAACAGCCAACATCATATTACATGGTCAAAAACTGAAGTCGTTGAAGCTAAAATCAGGACCAAGACAAGGATGTCCACTATAACCGCTCCTGTTCAATACAGATTTGGAAATGTTACTCAAAGCAATTGGACAAGAGAAAGAAAGAAAAGGAATAAAGATAGGAAAGGAAGAATTGAAACTGTCATTATTTGCTGATGACATGATACTCTACATCTAAGACCCAAAAAACTCTGCTAAAATTCGTTTAGACTTCATTGACAGATTCAGGAGAGTAGCTCGATAAAAGGTCAATACTCAAAAATCAATAGCCTGTTTGTATACAAATAACAGACTCACTGAGAAAGAAATTGGTGAAAAAATCCCTTTCACATCGGCATCCAAAACTTGAAATATCTAGGAATCAATCTAATGAAGGAAGCAAAAGACCTCTACCTCGAAAGCTATAGCGCTCTGAAAAAAAAAAAAAAGAGATTGAAGAGGATACACAAAAATGGGAAAACATCCCTTGTTCCTGGATAGGAAAAACCGATAGAGTGAAAATGGCCATACTTCCCAAACTGCTGTATAGATACAATGCAATCCTGATGGAAATTCCAACAGCATGCTTCACAGATCATGAGGAAACAATCCAAAAGTTCATTTGGAACAAGAAGAGAACTAAAACAGCAAAAGTGATTCTGACAACAAAGATATGACAGTGGTATCACAATCCCCGACATGAGACTCCACTACAAAGCCACTGTAATAAAAAAACAGTATGATACTGGCAAAGGAACAGATCTGAGGATCAGTGGAATCGATTAGAAGTTGCAGAAGCTACTCCAGACATACTCACCCCCCTTATTTCGACAAAGGAGTCAACCACCCTAACTGGAGGAAAGATGGCCTCTTTAATTACTGGTGTTGGGAAAAGCTGAAGTTCAACTTGCCAAAACTACAAACTAGACCCATAGTTTTCACCATGCACTAAACTAAAATCAAAATAGATAAAAGAGATAAACATTACAACAGAAACACTAAACTTGCTGGAAGATAGGTTAAGTGGAAATCTTGCTGACTTTGGCATGGGAAAAAAACCTAATGAACAAAACCTCAGTAGCACTTGACCTAGCACAGAGAAGCAACACATGGAATCTTATCTTATTATAAAGCTTCTGCACTTCAAGACAAACCAACAACAGAGGTAAGAGACAACCCACAGTGCGGGATACAAATTCACCAGCTGATTCTCAGACACAGGACTGCGATCTAGAATATAAAAGAACTTGAAAACTTCAGATCTCTCAAATTTAAAGATCCAAAATTGGCATCTGTGATGAACAGACATTTCTCAGACAAAGAAGTGCAAGTAGCAAATAAACATATGAAAATAGGTTCAAAATCACTGGTCATTCAAGAGATACAGATGAAAACAGCACCGAGATTCCACTTCACTCCAGAAAGAATGGCTGCTATCATGCAATCAACAAATAATCAATGCTGGTTGGGTTTTGGGGAGAAAGGAACCCTTCACCACTCTTGGTGGGAGTGCAGACTGGTTCGACCACTATGGAAATCAATATGCAGATATCTCAAACAACTAGGATTAGAAGTCCCATTTGACCCACTTATTCCCCTTCTGGCTATCTTCCCAAAATAATTAAAAGAATCTTACCACACCAACATATGTGCACCCATGTTCATAGCAAAACAGTTTGCCACAGGTTAAACCTGGAAACGGCCCAATTGCCCATCAACTGGAGACTGAAGAAAGATGTGGGGGGTTTTTTTGTTTTTGTTTTTTATACAACGGAGTACTACTCAGCCATAAAGAATGAGAAAGAAGAGACATTTATAGCTGAGTGGATGCACATTGAGGTCATACTCTTAAGTGAAATAAATAGGACACACATGTGTATGTACCAAATCTTTTCTCTGGTGTGAGAAACTGAAAGTGTAAATAAGGATCAAAGTGCATCACAGATAATGTGAAAGAGGAAGAAAAGTTCTAAAGGGGAAGGGGAAGGGGGAAAGGAAAGGAAAGAAGGGAAAGAGAAAAATAGGAGAAAAGGAAAAAACAGAAACAAAGTCTTTGTAAATAAGGAGGGGTGGCGGGGTTGAAGGGAGGGACGGGGAATGGGGAAATAATAACCAATATACATCATGTAAAGGTATAAATTCCCAATGATGAATGTCATCCTATTGTGTACATAAAATGTAGCGATAAACTTAATGACTAATATGTATATATATATATATATACACATGCGCACCAAATACTGCAGTATCTATATTCATAAAACAAATGATGATATAAACAAAAGATCAAATAAACAGTAACACAACCACAGTGGGTCACATCAATATCCAAATTTCAAAAGCAGGTGCTTCAACTAAACAAAACATCAGTGAGGAAACATAAGAGTCAAACCACATCCTTGAAGATATGGATAAATATGTATGTACAGAGTGTCTACCCCTGGAAAAGAGAGTACACATTTTTCTCTGTAGCACATGCAACGTTCTCCAAAACAGACCACCTACGACTCTAAGAAGCCTGCTTAAATACATACAAAAGAATAAAAACCACTCCATGCTTACTATCAGAACACTGTGCAGTGAAACCACAAATTAATCACAGAAGACACCACAGAACATTCAGAAACACCTCAAAAATTAGTAACTCACCTAAGCTGCGACTGGCCAGGAGAGACAAGTACCTGGAAGCTCCGAGGCCTTCCTGGGCCACGCCCACGGCACAGTGAGGTCACAGAGGCGTCTAGCAACCCACCCCCATCCGATGGTCTCTAAGCTGCAAAGGGCCAGGAGAGACAAGCACCTTGAAGCTCAGGGGCTGTCCTGGGCCACGCCCACGGCATGGTGAGGTCCACTTAGCAGCGCGGGGGCCTCCAACACCCAGTCCTTCTCCCCCACCCACCCCGCACACCTCCTACCTTCCGGCTTTTCTGCTACCTGGTTCCACACCACAGAGGCACAGGAGATTATAAAGACCCTCGTCCTGAGCGCCCCAAGATAGAGCAGAAGTTAGTAATAGAAAGAGAACCTCTCCGGCTCCTTGAGGAAAACTGAAGCTCAGCAGAAAAGTGAAGAGAACCTCTATAATAAAGGGACATCCGACCACTGTACTTGGTCTGCTGCTGGCTCGCGGAGAGACTCACTGACTCATACATGCACAGGGATTCCTACATTGCCTACTGTGACAGCAGAGACACACCCTGAAGGAGGCCCATAATTTCTATTGCTATTTGCACAAAAGAAAAAAAAATTATCTTATTTTTAATTCTTCATTTTTACTTTTTTCCCCTACCCTCAAAGTTTGGCTTTTCTTTCTTTTCTTTCTTTTAGCCTTTCTCTCTCTCTCTCTCTCTCTCTCTCTCTCTCTCTCTCTCTCTCTCTCTCTCTCTCTCTCACTCATTCTCTCACTGTCCCACATTGTTCCTCATCTCCATTTGTTCCTTTCTGCACTGAATTCAGATTTCTCCCTTATTGGTTTTTTCTTCTCTTTTTCCTTCTCTTGATTATCATTAGGTTTAAAGGAAAGGAAATTCGGTATCTAGCCTCCCTGTTGCTGTTAGATGATGCTAGTCACAACTTTGTTCTTTCATTCTGCCTCTTCCTCTGGCCTTCAACAACTTCTTAGTGTTTGTGTGATCTTTCTGTGTCTTCTGGCCTCACTGCTAAGCTTGCCTGTTCTTTCAAACTGGCCCTCCCTCCCCAACTCCTTTGAACTACCCAATGATAAATGTAAACATATTGTATACCTAAAATGAACCAATAAAAGAATGTAAAATAAAAAAACGAAATTCACGGAACAGCTAATGCCACTGCTTCTCAAACTCTTTAATGAAATTGAAAGGGAAGCAATACTCCCAAATTTATTCTTGGAAGCAAACATCACAGTTATTCTGAAAACAGAGAAAGACTCAACCAAAAAAGAGAGCGATAGGCCAATTTCCCTAATGAACAGAGATGCAAAAATCCTCAATAAGATACTGACAAATAGAATACAGAGGATCATCAACAAGATCATACACCATGACCAAGTGGAATTCATCCCAAGGAGGAAAGATTGAATCAACTTACGTAAATTAATGAATGTACTACACTATATTAACAGAGTTGAGGACAAAAAACCATGTGATCATCTCAAGAAATGCAGAAAAACCATTGGAAAAATTCAAAACCCATTCATGATAAACCCCTAGAGACAGTTGGAATAAATGGTCTTCATCTCGATCTGACCATGGCTATCTGTGAAAAGCCAACAGCCAACATCATATTACATGGTCCAAAACTGAAGTCGTTGAAGCTAAAATCAGGACCAAGACAAGGATGTCCACTATAACCGCTCCTGTTCAATACAGATTTGGAAATGTTACTCAAAGCAATTGGACAAGAGAAAGAAAGAAAAGGAATAAAGATAGGAAAGGAAGAATTGAAACTGTCATTATTTGCTGATGACATGATACTCTACATCTAAGACCCAAAAAACTCTGCTAAAATTCGTTTAGACTTCATTGACAGATTCAGGAGAGTAGCTCGATAAAAGGTCAATACTCAAAAATCAATAGCCTGTTTGTATACAAATAACAGACTCACTGAGAAAGAAATTGGTGAAAAAATCCCTTTCACATCGGCATCCAAAACTTGAAATATCTAGGAATCAATCTAATGAAGGAAGCAAAAGACCTCTACCTCGAAAGCTATAGCGCTCTGAAAAAAAAAAAAAAGAGATTGAAGAGGATACACAAAAATGGGAAAACATCCCTTGTTCCTGGATAGGAAAAACCGATAGAGTGAAAATGGCCATACTTCCCAAACTGCTGTATAGATACAATGCAATCCTGATGGAAATTCCAACAGCATGCTTCACAGATCATGAGGAAACAATCCAAAAGTTCATTTGGAACAAGAAGAGAACTAAAACAGCAAAAGTGATTCTGACAACAAAGATATGACAGTGGTATCACAATCCCCGACATGAGACTCCACTACAAAGCCACTGTAATAAAAAAACAGTATGATACTGGCAAAGGAACAGATCTGAGGATCAGTGGAATCGATTAGAAGTTGCAGAAGCTACTCCAGACATACTCACCCCCCTTATTTCGACAAAGGAGTCAACCACCCTAACTGGAGGAAAGATGGCCTCTTTAATTACTGGTGTTGGGAAAAGCTGAAGTTCAACTTGCCAAAACTACAAACTAGACCCATAGTTTTCACCATGCACTAAACTAAAATCAAAATAGATAAAAGAGATAAACATTACAACAGAAACACTAAACTTGCTGGAAGATAGGTTAAGTGGAAATCTTGCTGACTTTGGCATGGGAAAAAAACCTAATGAACAAAACCTCAGTAGCACTTGACCTAGCACAGAGAAGCAACACATGGAATCTTATCTTATTATAAAGCTTCTGCACTTCAAGACAAACCAACAACAGAGGTAAGAGACAACCCACAGTGCGGGATACAAATTCACCAGCTGATTCTCAGACACAGGACTGCGATCTAGAATATAAAAGAACTTGAAAACTTCAGATCTCTCAAATTTAAAGATCCAAAATTGGCATCTGTGATGAACAGACATTTCTCAGACAAAGAAGTGCAAGTAGCAAATAAACATATGAAAATAGGTTCAAAATCACTGGTCATTCAAGAGATACAGATGAAAACAGCACCGAGATTCCACTTCACTCCAGAAAGAATGGCTGCTATCATGCAATCAACAAATAATCAATGCTGGTTGGGTTTTGGGGAGAAAGGAACCCTTCACCACTCTTGGTGGGAGTGCAGACTGGTTCGACCACTATGGAAATCAATATGCAGATATCTCAAACAACTAGGATTAGAAGTCCCATTTGACCCACTTATTCCCCTTCTGGCTATCTTCCCAAAATAATTAAAAGAATCTTACCACACCAACATATGTGCACCCATGTTCATAGCAAAACAGTTTGCCACAGGTTAAACCTGGAAACGGCCCAATTGCCCATCAACTGGAGACTGAAGAAAGATGTGGGGGGTTTTTTTGTTTTTGTTTTTTATACAACGGAGTACTACTCAGCCATAAAGAATGAGAAAGAAGAGACATTTATAGCTGAGTGGATGCACATTGAGGTCATACTCTTAAGTGAAATAAATAGGACACACATGTGTATGTACCAAATCTTTTCTCTGGTGTGAGAAACTGAAAGTGTAAATAAGGATCAAAGTGCATCACAGATAATGTGAAAGAGGAAGAAAAGTTCTAAAGGGGAAGGGGAAGGGGGAAAGGAAAGGAAAGAAGGGAAAGAGAAAAATAGGAGAAAAGGAAAAAACAGAAACAAAGTCTTTGTAAATAAGGAGGGGTGGCGGGGTTGAAGGGAGGGACGGGGAATGGGGAAATAATAACCAATATACATCATGTAAAGGTATAAATTCCCAATGATGAATGTCATCCTATTGTGTACATAAAATGTAGCGATAAACTTAATGACTAATATGTATATATATATATATATACACATGCGCACCAAATACTGCAGTATCTATATTCATAAAACAAATGATGATATAAACAAAAGATCAAATAAACAGTAACACAACCACAGTGGGTCACATCAATATCCAAATTTCAAAAGCAGGTGCTTCAACTAAACAAAACATCAGTGAGGAAACATAAGAGTCAAACCACATCCTTGAAGATATGGATAAATATGTATGTACAGAGTGTCTACCCCTGGAAAAGAGAGTACACATTTTTCTCTGTAGCACATGCAACGTTCTCCAAAACAGACCACCTACGACTCTAAGAAGCCTGCTTAAATACATACAAAAGAATAAAAACCACTCCATGCTTACTATCAGAACACTGTGCAGTGAAACCACAAATTAATCACAGAAGACACCACAGAACATTCAGAAACACCTCAAAAATTAGTAACTCACCTAAGCTGCGACTGGCCAGGAGAGACAAGTACCTGGAAGCTCCGAGGCCTTCCTGGGCCACGCCCACGGCACAGTGAGGTCACAGAGGCGTCTAGCAACCCACCCCCATCCGATGGTCTCTAAGCTGCAAAGGGCCAGGAGAGACAAGCACCTTGAAGCTCAGGGGCTGTCCTGGGCCACGCCCACGGCATGGTGAGGTCCACTTAGCAGCGCGGGGGCCTCCAACACCCAGTCCTTCTCCCCCACCCACCCCGCACACCTCCTACCTTCCGGCTTTTCTGCTACCTGGTTCCACACCACAGAGGCACAGGAGATTATAAAGACCCTCGTCCTGAGCGCCCCAAGATAGAGCAGAAGTTAGTAATAGAAAGAGAACCTCTCCGGCTCCTTGAGGAAAACTGAAGCTCAGCAGAAAAGTGAAGAGAACCTCTATAATAAAGGGACATCCGACCACTGTACTTGGTCTGCTGCTGGCTCGCGGAGAGACTCACTGACTCATACATGCACAGGGATTCCTACATTGCCTACTGTGACAGCAGAGACACACCCTGAAGGAGGCCCATAATTTCTATTGCTATTTGCACAAAAGAAAAAAAAATTATCTTATTTTTAATTCTTCATTTTTACTTTTTTCCCCTACCCTCAAAGTTTGGCTTTTCTTTCTTTTCTTTCTTTTAGCTTTCTCTCTCTCTCTCTCTCTCTCTCTCTCTCTCTCTCTCTCTCTCTCTCTCTCTCTCTCTCTCACTCATTCTCTCACTGTCCCACATTGTTCCTCATCTCCATTTGTTCCTTTCTGCACTGAATTCAGATTTCTCCCTTATTGGTTTTTTCTTCTCTTTTTCCTTCTCTTGATTATCATTAGGTTTAAAGGAAAGGAAATTCGGTATCTAGCCTCCCTGTTGCTGTTAGATGATGCTAGTCACAACTTTGTTCTTTCATTCTGCCTCTTCCTCTGGCCTTCAACAACTTCTTAGTGTTTGTGTGATCTTTCTGTGTCTTCTGGCCTCACTGCTAAGCTTGCCTGTTCTTTCAAACTGGCCCTCCCTCCCCAACTCCTTTGAACTACCCAATGATAAATGTAAACATATTGTATACCTAAAATGAACCAATAAAAGAATGTAAAATAAAAAAACGAAATTCACGGAACAGCTAATGCCACTGCTTCTCAAACTCTTTAATGAAATTGAAAGGGAAGCAATACTCCCAAATTTATTCTTGGAAGCAAACATCACAGTTATTCTGAAAACAGAGAAAGACTCAACCAAAAAAGAGAGCGATAGGCCAATTTCCCTAATGAACAGAGATGCAAAAATCCTCAATAAGATACTGACAAATAGAATACAGAGGATCATCAACAAGATCATACACCATGACCAAGTGGAATTCATCCCAAGGAGGAAAGATTGAATCAACTTACGTAAATTAATGAATGTACTACACTATATTAACAGAGTTGAGGACAAAAAACCATGTGATCATCTCAAGAAATGCAGAAAAACCATTGGAAAAATTCAAAACCCATTCATGATAAACCCCTAGAGACAGTTGGAATAAATGGTCTTCATCTCGATCTGACCATGGCTATCTGTGAAAAGCCAACAGCCAACATCATATTACATGGTCCAAAACTGAAGTCGTTGAAGCTAAAATCAGGACCAAGACAAGGATGTCCACTATAACCGCTCCTGTTCAATACAGATTTGGAAATGTTACTCAAAGCAATTGGACAAGAGAAAGAAAGAAAAGGAATAAAGATAGGAAAGGAAGAATTGAAACTGTCATTATTTGCTGATGACATGATACTCTACATCTAAGACCCAAAAAACTCTGCTAAAATTCGTTTAGACTTCATTGACAGATTCAGGAGAGTAGCTCGATAAAAGGTCAATACTCAAAAATCAATAGCCTGTTTGTATACAAATAACAGACTCACTGAGAAAGAAATTGGTGAAAAAATCCCTTTCACATCGGCATCCAAAACTTGAAATATCTAGGAATCAATCTAATGAAGGAAGCAAAAGACCTCTACCTCGAAAGCTATAGCGCTCTGAAAAAAAAAAAAAAGAGATTGAAGAGGATACACAAAAATGGGAAAACATCCCTTGTTCCTGGATAGGAAAAACCGATAGAGTGAAAATGGCCATACTTCCCAAACTGCTGTATAGATACAATGCAATCCTGATGGAAATTCCAACAGCATGCTTCACAGATCATGAGGAAACAATCCAAAAGTTCATTTGGAACAAGAAGAGAACTAAAACAGCAAAAGTGATTCTGACAACAAAGATATGACAGTGGTATCACAATCCCCGACATGAGACTCCACTACAAAGCCACTGTAATAAAAAAACAGTATGATACTGGCAAAGGAACAGATCTGAGGATCAGTGGAATCGATTAGAAGTTGCAGAAGCTACTCCAGACATACTCACCCCCCTTATTTCGACAAAGGAGTCAACCACCCTAACTGGAGGAAAGATGGCCTCTTTAATTACTGGTGTTGGGAAAAGCTGAAGTTCAACTTGCCAAAACTACAAACTAGACCCATAGTTTTCACCATGCACTAAACTAAAATCAAAATAGATAAAAGAGATAAACATTACAACAGAAACACTAAACTTGCTGGAAGATAGGTTAAGTGGAAATCTTGCTGACTTTGGCATGGGAAAAAAACCTAATGAACAAAACCTCAGTAGCACTTGACCTAGCACAGAGAAGCAACACATGGAATCTTATCTTATTATAAAGCTTCTGCACTTCAAGACAAACCAACAACAGAGGTAAGAGACAACCCACAGTGCGGGATACAAATTCACCAGCTGATTCTCAGACACAGGACTGCGATCTAGAATATAAAAGAACTTGAAAACTTCAGATCTCTCAAATTTAAAGATCCAAAATTGGCATCTGTGATGAACAGACATTTCTCAGACAAAGAAGTGCAAGTAGCAAATAAACATATGAAAATAGGTTCAAAATCACTGGTCATTCAAGAGATACAGATGAAAACAGCACCGAGATTCCACTTCACTCCAGAAAGAATGGCTGCTATCATGCAATCAACAAATAATCAATGCTGGTTGGGTTTTGGGGAGAAAGGAACCCTTCACCACTCTTGGTGGGAGTGCAGACTGGTTCGACCACTATGGAAATCAATATGCAGATATCTCAAACAACTAGGATTAGAAGTCCCATTTGACCCACTTATTCCCCTTCTGGCTATCTTCCCAAAATAATTAAAAGAATCTTACCACACCAACATATGTGCACCCATGTTCATAGCAAAACAGTTTGCCACAGGTTAAACCTGGAAACGGCCCAATTGCCCATCAACTGGAGACTGAAGAAAGATGTGGGGGGTTTTTTTGTTTTTGTTTTTTATACAACGGAGTACTACTCAGCCATAAAGAATGAGAAAGAAGAGACATTTATAGCTGAGTGGATGCACATTGAGGTCATACTCTTAAGTGAAATAAATAGGACACACATGTGTATGTACCAAATCTTTTCTCTGGTGTGAGAAACTGAAAGTGTAAATAAGGATCAAAGTGCATCACAGATAATGTGAAAGAGGAAGAAAAGTTCTAAAGGGGAAGGGGAAGGGGGAAAGGAAAGGAAAGAAGGGAAAGAGAAAAATAGGAGAAAAGGAAAAAACAGAAACAAAGTCTTTGTAAATAAGGAGGGGTGGCGGGGTTGAAGGGAGGGACGGGGAATGGGGAAATAATAACCAATATACATCATGTAAAGGTATAAATTCCCAATGATGAATGTCATCCTATTGTGTACATAAAATGTAGCGATAAACTTAATGACTAATATGTATATATATATATATATACACATGCGCACCAAATACTGCAGTATCTATATTCATAAAACAAATGATGATATAAACAAAAGATCAAATAAACAGTAACACAACCACAGTGGGTCACATCAATATCCAAATTTCAAAAGCAGGTGCTTCAACTAAACAAAACATCAGTGAGGAAACATAAGAGTCAAACCACATCCTTGAAGATATGGATAAATATGTATGTACAGAGTGTCTACCCCTGGAAAAGAGAGTACACATTTTTCTCTGTAGCACATGCAACGTTCTCCAAAACAGACCACCTACGACTCTAAGAAGCCTGCTTAAATACATACAAAAGAATAAAAACCACTCCATGCTTACTATCAGAACACTGTGCAGTGAAACCACAAATTAATCACAGAAGACACCACAGAACATTCAGAAACACCTCAAAAATTAGTAACTCACCTAAGCTGCGACTGGCCAGGAGAGACAAGTACCTGGAAGCTCCGAGGCCTTCCTGGGCCACGCCCACGGCACAGTGAGGTCACAGAGGCGTCTAGCAACCCACCCCCATCCGATGGTCTCTAAGCTGCAAAGGGCCAGGAGAGACAAGCACCTTGAAGCTCAGGGGCTGTCCTGGGCCACGCCCACGGCATGGTGAGGTCCACTTAGCAGCGCGGGGGCCTCCAACACCCAGTCCTTCTCCCCCACCCACCCCGCACACCTCCTACCTTCCGGCTTTTCTGCTACCTGGTTCCACACCACAGAGGCACAGGAGATTATAAAGACCCTCGTCCTGAGCGCCCCAAGATAGAGCAGAAGTTAGTAATAGAAAGAGAACCTCTCCGGCTCCTTGAGGAAAACTGAAGCTCAGCAGAAAAGTGAAGAGAACCTCTATAATAAAGGGACATCCGACCACTGTACTTGGTCTGCTGCTGGCTCGCGGAGAGACTCACTGACTCATACATGCACAGGGATTCCTACATTGCCTACTGTGACAGCAGAGACACACCCTGAAGGAGGCCCATAATTTCTATTGCTATTTGCACAAAAGAAAAAAAAATTATCTTATTTTTAATTCTTCATTTTTACTTTTTTCCCCTACCCTCAAAGTTTGGCTTTTCTTTCTTTTCTTTCTTTTTTTTTCTCTCTCTCTCTCTCTCTCTCTCTCTCTCTCTCTCTCTCTCTCTCTCTCTCTCTCTCTCTCTCACTCATTCTCTCACTGTCCCACATTGTTCCTCATCTCCATTTGTTCCTTTCTGCACTGAATTCAGATTTCTCCCTTATTGGTTTTTTCTTCTCTTTTTCCTTCTCTTGATTATCATTAGGTTTAAAGGAAAGGAAATTCGGTATCTAGCCTCCCTGTTGCTGTTAGATGATGCTAGTCACAACTTTGTTCTTTCATTCTGCCTCTTCCTCTGGCCTTCAACAACTTCTTAGTGTTTGTGTGATCTTTCTGTGTCTTCTGGCCTCACTGCTAAGCTTGCCTGTTCTTTCAAACTGGCCCTCCCTCCCCAACTCCTTTGAACTACCCAATGATAAATGTAAACATATTGTATACCTAAAATGAACCAATAAAAGAATGTAAAATAAAAAAACGAAATTCACGGAACAGCTAATGCCACTGCTTCTCAAACTCTTTAATGAAATTGAAAGGGAAGCAATACTCCCAAATTTATTCTTGGAAGCAAACATCACAGTTATTCTGAAAACAGAGAAAGACTCAACCAAAAAAGAGAGCGATAGGCCAATTTCCCTAATGAACAGAGATGCAAAAATCCTCAATAAGATACTGACAAATAGAATACAGAGGATCATCAACAAGATCATACACCATGACCAAGTGGAATTCATCCCAAGGAGGAAAGATTGAATCAACTTACGTAAATTAATGAATGTACTACACTATATTAACAGAGTTGAGGACAAAAAACCATGTGATCATCTCAAGAAATGCAGAAAAACCATTGGAAAAATTCAAAACCCATTCATGATAAACCCCTAGAGACAGTTGGAATAAATGGTCTTCATCTCGATCTGACCATGGCTATCTGTGAAAAGCCAACAGCCAACATCATATTACATGGTCCAAAACTGAAGTCGTTGAAGCTAAAATCAGGACCAAGACAAGGATGTCCACTATAACCGCTCCTGTTCAATACAGATTTGGAAATGTTACTCAAAGCAATTGGACAAGAGAAAGAAAGAAAAGGAATAAAGATAGGAAAGGAAGAATTGAAACTGTCATTATTTGCTGATGACATGATACTCTACATCTAAGACCCAAAAAACTCTGCTAAAATTCGTTTAGACTTCATTGACAGATTCAGGAGAGTAGCTCGATAAAAGGTCAATACTCAAAAATCAATAGCCTGTTTGTATACAAATAACAGACTCACTGAGAAAGAAATTGGTGAAAAAATCCCTTTCACATCGGCATCCAAAACTTGAAATATCTAGGAATCAATCTAATGAAGGAAGCAAAAGACCTCTACCTCGAAAGCTATAGCGCTCTGAAAAAAAAAAAAAAGAGATTGAAGAGGATACACAAAAATGGGAAAACATCCCTTGTTCCTGGATAGGAAAAACCGATAGAGTGAAAATGGCCATACTTCCCAAACTGCTGTATAGATACAATGCAATCCTGATGGAAATTCCAACAGCATGCTTCACAGATCATGAGGAAACAATCCAAAAGTTCATTTGGAACAAGAAGAGAACTAAAACAGCAAAAGTGATTCTGACAACAAAGATATGACAGTGGTATCACAATCCCCGACATGAGACTCCACTACAAAGCCACTGTAATAAAAAAACAGTATGATACTGGCAAAGGAACAGATCTGAGGATCAGTGGAATCGATTAGAAGTTGCAGAAGCTACTCCAGACATACTCACCCCCCTTATTTCGACAAAGGAGTCAACCACCCTAACTGGAGGAAAGATGGCCTCTTTAATTACTGGTGTTGGGAAAAGCTGAAGTTCAACTTGCCAAAACTACAAACTAGACCCATAGTTTTCACCATGCACTAAACTAAAATCAAAATAGATAAAAGAGATAAACATTACAACAGAAACACTAAACTTGCTGGAAGATAGGTTAAGTGGAAATCTTGCTGACTTTGGCATGGGAAAAAAACCTAATGAACAAAACCTCAGTAGCACTTGACCTAGCACAGAGAAGCAACACATGGAATCTTATCTTATTATAAAGCTTCTGCACTTCAAGACAAACCAACAACAGAGGTAAGAGACAACCCACAGTGCGGGATACAAATTCACCAGCTGATTCTCAGACACAGGACTGCGATCTAGAATATAAAAGAACTTGAAAACTTCAGATCTCTCAAATTTAAAGATCCAAAATTGGCATCTGTGATGAACAGACATTTCTCAGACAAAGAAGTGCAAGTAGCAAATAAACATATGAAAATAGGTTCAAAATCACTGGTCATTCAAGAGATACAGATGAAAACAGCACCGAGATTCCACTTCACTCCAGAAAGAATGGCTGCTATCATGCAATCAACAAATAATCAATGCTGGTTGGGTTTTGGGGAGAAAGGAACCCTTCACCACTCTTGGTGGGAGTGCAGACTGGTTCGACCACTATGGAAATCAATATGCAGATATCTCAAACAACTAGGATTAGAAGTCCCATTTGACCCACTTATTCCCCTTCTGGCTATCTTCCCAAAATAATTAAAAGAATCTTACCACACCAACATATGTGCACCCATGTTCATAGCAAAACAGTTTGCCACAGGTTAAACCTGGAAACGGCCCAATTGCCCATCAACTGGAGACTGAAGAAAGATGTGGGGGGTTTTTTTGTTTTTGTTTTTTATACAACGGAGTACTACTCAGCCATAAAGAATGAGAAAGAAGAGACATTTATAGCTGAGTGGATGCACATTGAGGTCATACTCTTAAGTGAAATAAATAGGACACACATGTGTATGTACCAAATCTTTTCTCTGGTGTGAGAAACTGAAAGTGTAAATAAGGATCAAAGTGCATCACAGATAATGTGAAAGAGGAAGAAAAGTTCTAAAGGGGAAGGGGAAGGGGGAAAGGAAAGGAAAGAAGGGAAAGAGAAAAATAGGAGAAAAGGAAAAAACAGAAACAAAGTCTTTGTAAATAAGGAGGGGTGGCGGGGTTGAAGGGAGGGACGGGGAATGGGGAAATAATAACCAATATACATCATGTAAAGGTATAAATTCCCAATGATGAATGTCATCCTATTGTGTACATAAAATGTAGCGATAAACTTAATGACTAATATGTATATATATATATATATATACACATGCGCACCAAATACTGCAGTATCTATATTCATAAAACAAATGATGATATAAACAAAAGATCAAATAAACAGTAACACAACCACAGTGGGTCACATCAATATCCAAATTTCAAAAGCAGGTGCTTCAACTAAACAAAACATCAGTGAGGAAACATAAGAGTCAAACCACATCCTTGAAGATATGGATAAATATGTATGTACAGAGTGTCTACCCCTGGAAAAGAGAGTACACATTTTTCTCTGTAGCACATGCAACGTTCTCCAAAACAGACCACCTACGACTCTAAGAAGCCTGCTTAAATACATACAAAAGAATAAAAACCACTCCATGCTTACTATCAGAACACTGTGCAGTGAAACCACAAATTAATCACAGAAGACACCACAGAACATTCAGAAACACCTCAAAAATTAGTAACTCACCTAAGCTGCGACTGGCCAGGAGAGACAAGTACCTGGAAGCTCCGAGGCCTTCCTGGGCCACGCCCACGGCACAGTGAGGTCACAGAGGCGTCTAGCAACCCACCCCCATCCGATGGTCTCTAAGCTGCAAAGGGCCAGGAGAGACAAGCACCTTGAAGCTCAGGGGCTGTCCTGGGCCACGCCCACGGCATGGTGAGGTCCACTTAGCAGCGCGGGGGCCTCCAACACCCAGTCCTTCTCCCCCACCCACCCCGCACACCTCCTACCTTCCGGCTTTTCTGCTACCTGGTTCCACACCACAGAGGCACAGGAGATTATAAAGACCCTCGTCCTGAGCGCCCCAAGATAGAGCAGAAGTTAGTAATAGAAAGAGAACCTCTCCGGCTCCTTGAGGAAAACTGAAGCTCAGCAGAAAAGTGAAGAGAACCTCTATAATAAAGGGACATCCGACCACTGTAC
The DNA here is from genome assembly GCF_053883595.1 of Heterocephalus glaber. Classification (NCBI taxonomy): domain Eukaryota; kingdom Metazoa; phylum Chordata; class Mammalia; order Rodentia; family Bathyergidae; genus Heterocephalus; species Heterocephalus glaber. Next base: position 32,706 of record NW_028258227.1, on the reverse strand, counting down.
TTGGTCTGCTGCTGGCTCGCGGAGAGACTCACTGACTCATACATGCACAGGGATTCCTACATTGCCTACTGTGACAGCAGAGACACACCCTGAAGGAGGCCCATAATTTCTATTGCTATTTGCACAAAAGAAAAAAAAATTATCTTATTTTTAATTCTTCATTTTTACTTTTTTCCCCTACCCTCAAAGTTTGGCTTTTCTTTCTTTTCTTTCTTTTAGCCTTTCTTTCTCTCTCTCTCTCTCTCTCTCTCTCTCTCTCTCTCTCTCTCTCTCTCACTCATTCTCTCACTGTCCCACATTGTTCCTCATCTCCATTTGTTCCTTTCTGCACTGAATTCAGATTTCTCCCTTATTGGTTTTTTCTTCTCTTTTTCCTTCTCTTGATTATCATTAGGTTTAAAGGAAAGGAAATTCGGTATCTAGCCTCCCTGTTGCTGTTAGATGATGCTAGTCACAACTTTGTTCTTTCATTCTGCCTCTTCCTCTGGCCTTCAACAACTTCTTAGTGTTTGTGTGATCTTTCTGTGTCTTCTGGCCTCACTGCTAAGCTTGCCTGTTCTTTCAAACTGGCCCTCCCTCCCCAACTCCTTTGAACTACCCAATGATAAATGTAAACATATTGTATACCTAAAATGAACCAATAAAAGAATGTAAAATAAAAAAACGAAATTCACGGAACAGCTAATGCCACTGCTTCTCAAACTCTTTAATGAAATTGAAAGGGAAGCAATACTCCCAAATTTATTCTTGGAAGCAAACATCACAGTTATTCTGAAAACAGAGAAAGACTCAACCAAAAAAGAGAGCGATAGGCCAATTTCCCTAATGAACAGAGATGCAAAAATCCTCAATAAGATACTGACAAATAGAATACAGAGGATCATCAACAAGATCATACACCATGACCAAGTGGAATTCATCCCAAGGAGGAAAGATTGAATCAACTTACGTAAATTAATGAATGTACTACACTATATTAACAGAGTTGAGGACAAAAAACCATGTGATCATCTCAAGAAATGCAGAAAAACCATTGGAAAAATTCAAAACCCATTCATGATAAACCCCTAGAGACAGTTGGAATAAATGGTCTTCATCTCGATCTGACCATGGCTATCTGTGAAAAGCCAACAGCCAACATCATATTACATGGTCAAAAACTGAAGTCGTTGAAGCTAAAATCAGGACCAAGACAAGGATGTCCACTATAACCGCTCCTGTTCAATACAGATTTGGAAATGTTACTCAAAGCAATTGGACAAGAGAAAGAAAGAAAAGGAATAAAGATAGGAAAGGAAGAATTGAAACTGTCATTATTTGCTGATGACATGATACTCTACATCTAAGACCCAAAAAACTCTGCTAAAATTCGTTTAGACTTCATTGACAGATTCAGGAGAGTAGCTCGATAAAAGGTCAATACTCAAAAATCAATAGCCTGTTTGTATACAAATAACAGACTCACTGAGAAAGAAATTGGTGAAAAAATCCCTTTCACATCGGCATCCAAAACTTGAAATATCTAGGAATCAATCTAATGAAGGAAGCAAAAGACCTCTACCTCGAAAGCTATAGCGCTCTGAAAAAAAAAAAAAAGAGATTGAAGAGGATACACAAAAATGGGAAAACATCCCTTGTTCCTGGATAGGAAAAACCGATAGAGTGAAAATGGCCATACTTCCCAAACTGCTGTATAGATACAATGCAATCCTGATGGAAATTCCAACAGCATGCTTCACAGATCATGAGGAAACAATCCAAAAGTTCATTTGGAACAAGAAGAGAACTAAAACAGCAAAAGTGATTCTGACAACAAAGATATGACAGTGGTATCACAATCCCCGACATGAGACTCCACTACAAAGCCACTGTAATAAAAAAACAGTATGATACTGGCAAAGGAACAGATCTGAGGATCAGTGGAATCGATTAGAAGTTGCAGAAGCTACTCCAGACATACTCACCCCCCTTATTTCGACAAAGGAGTCAACCACCCTAACTGGAGGAAAGATGGCCTCTTTAATTACTGGTGTTGGGAAAAGCTGAAGTTCAACTTGCCAAAACTACAAACTAGACCCATAGTTTTCACCATGCACTAAACTAAAATCAAAATAGATAAAAGAGATAAACATTACAACAGAAACACTAAACTTGCTGGAAGATAGGTTAAGTGGAAATCTTGCTGACTTTGGCATGGGAAAAAAACCTAATGAACAAAACCTCAGTAGCACTTGACCTAGCACAGAGAAGCAACACATGGAATCTTATCTTATTATAAAGCTTCTGCACTTCAAGACAAACCAACAACAGAGGTAAGAGACAACCCACAGTGCGGGATACAAATTCACCAGCTGATTCTCAGACACAGGACTGCGATCTAGAATATAAAAGAACTTGAAAACTTCAGATCTCTCAAATTTAAAGATCCAAAATTGGCATCTGTGATGAACAGACATTTCTCAGACCAAGAAGTGCAAGTAGCAAATAAACATATGAAAATAGGTTCAAAATCACTGGTCATTCAAGAGATACAGATGAAAACAGCACCGAGATTCCACTTCACTCCAGAAAGAATGGCTGCTATCATGCAATCAACAAATAATCAATGCTGGTTGGGTTTTGGGGAGAAAGGAACCCTTCACCACTCTTGGTGGGAGTGCAGACTGGTTCGACCACTATGGAAATCAATATGCAGATATCTCAAACAACTAGGATTAGAAGTCCCATTTGACCCACTTATTCCCCTTCTGGCTATCTTCCCAAAATAATTAAAAGAATCTTACCACACCAACATATGTGCACCCATGTTCATAGCAAAACAGTTTGCCACAGGTTAAACCTGGAAACGGCCCAATTGCCCATCAACTGGAGACTGAAGAAAGATGTGGGGGGTTTTTTTGTTTTTGTTTTTTATACAACGGAGTACTACTCAGCCATAAAGAATGAGAAAGAAGAGACATTTATAGCTGAGTGGATGCACATTGAGGTCATACTCTTAAGTGAAATAAATAGGACACACATGTGTATGTACCAAATCTTTTCTCTGGTGTGAGAAACTGAAAGTGTAAATAAGGATCAAAGTGCATCACAGATAATGTGAAAGAGGAAGAAAAGTTCTAAAGGGGAAGGGGAAGGGGGAAAGGAAAGGAAAGAAGGGAAAGAGAAAAATAGGAGAAAAGGAAAAAACAGAAACAAAGTCTTTGTAAATAAGGAGGGGTGGCGGGGTTGAAGGGAGGGACGGGGAATGGGGAAATAATAACCAATATACATCATGTAAAGGTATAAATTCCCAATGATGAATGTCATCCTATTGTGTACATAAAATGTAGCGATAAACTTAATGACTAATATGTATATATATATATATACACATGCGCACCAAATACTGCAGTATCTATATTCATAAAACAAATGATGATATAAACAAAAGATCAAATAAACAGTAACACAACCACAGTGGGTCACATCAATATCCAAATTTCAAAAGCAGGTGCTTCAACTAAACAAAACATCAGTGAGGAAACATAAGAGTCAAACCACATCCTTGAAGATATGGATAAATATGTATGTACAGAGTGTCTACCCCTGGAAAAGAGAGTACACATTTTTCTCTGTAGCACATGCAACGTTCTCCAAAACAGACCACCTACGACTCTAAGAAGCCTGCTTAAATACATACAAAAGAATAAAAACCACTCCATGCTTACTATCAGAACACTGTGCAGTGAAACCACAAATTAATCACAGAAGACACCACAGAACATTCAGAAACACCTCAAAAATTAGTAACTCACCTAAGCTGCGACTGGCCAGGAGAGACAAGTACCTGGAAGCTCCGAGGCCTTCCTGGGCCACGCCCACGGCACAGTGAGGTCACAGAGGCGTCTAGCAACCCACCCCCATCCGATGGTCTCTAAGCTGCAAAGGGCCAGGAGAGACAAGCACCTTGAAGCTCAGGGGCTGTCCTGGGCCACGCCCACGGCATGGTGAGGTCCACTTAGCAGCGCGGGGGCCTCCAACACCCAGTCCTTCTCCCCCACCCACCCCGCACACCTCCTACCTTCCGGCTTTTCTGCTACCTGGTTCCACACCACAGAGGCACAGGAGATTATAAAGACCCTCGTCCTGAGCGCCCCAAGATAGAGCAGAAGTTAGTAATAGAAAGAGAACCTCTCCGGCTCCTTGAGGAAAACTGAAGCTCAGCAGAAAAGTGAAGAGAACCTCTATAATAAAGGGACATCCGACCACTGTACTTGGTCTGCTGCTGGCTCGCGGAGAGACTCACTGACTCATACATGCACAGGGATTCCTACATTGCCTACTGTGACAGCAGAGACACACCCTGAAGGAGGCCCATAATTTCTATTGCTATTTGCACAAAAGAAAAAAAAATTATCTTATTTTTAATTCTTCATTTTTACTTTTTTCCCCTACCCTCAAAGTTTGGCTTTTCTTTCTTTTCTTTCTTTTAGCCTCTCTCTCTCTCTCTCTCTCTCTCTCTCTCACTCATTCTCTCACTGTCCCACATTGTTCCTCATCTCCATTTGTTCCTTTCTGCACTGAATTCAGATTTCTCCCTTATTGGTTTTTTCTTCTCTTTTTCCTTCTCTTGATTATCATTAGGTTTAAAGGAAAGGAAATTCGGTATCTAGCCTCCCTGTTGCTGTTAGATGATGCTAGTCACAACTTTGTTCTTTCATTCTGCCTCTTCCTCTGGCCTTCAACAACTTCTTAGTGTTTGTGTGATCTTTCTGTGTCTTCTGGCCTCACTGCTAAGCTTGCCTGTTCTTTCAAACTGGCCCTCCCTCCCCAACTCCTTTGAACTACCCAATGATAAATGTAAACATATTGTATACCTAAAATGAACCAATAAAAGAATGTAAAATAAAAAAACGAAATTCACGGAACAGCTAATGCCACTGCTTCTCAAACTCTTTAATGAAATTGAAAGGGAAGCAATACTCCCAAATTTATTCTTGGAAGCAAACATCACAGTTATTCTGAAAACAGAGAAAGACTCAACCAAAAAAGAGAGCGATAGGCCAATTTCCCTAATGAACAGAGATGCAAAAATCCTCAATAAGATACTGACAAATAGAATACAGAGGATCATCAACAAGATCATACACCATGACCAAGTGGAATTCATCCCAAGGAGGAAAGATTGAATCAACTTACGTAAATTAATGAATGTACTACACTATATTAACAGAGTTGAGGACAAAAAACCATGTGATCATCTCAAGAAATGCAGAAAAACCATTGGAAAAATTCAAAACCCATTCATGATAAACCCCTAGAGACAGTTGGAATAAATGGTCTTCATCTCGATCTGACCATGGCTATCTGTGAAAAGCCAACAGCCAACATCATATTACATGGTCAAAAACTGAAGTCGTTGAAGCTAAAATCAGGACCAAGACAAGGATGTCCACTATAACCGCTCCTGTTCAATAGAGATTTGGAAATGTTACTCAAAGCAATTGGACAAGAGAAAGAAAGAAAAGGAATAAAGATAGGAAAGGAAGAATTGAAACTGTCATTATTTGCTGATGACATGATACTCTACATCTAAGACCCAAACAACTCTGCTAAAATTCGTTTAGACTTCATTGACAGATTCAGGAGAGTAGCTCGATAAAAGGTCAATACTCAAAAATCAATAGCCTGTTTGTATACAAATAACAGACTCACTGAGAAAGAAATTGGTGAAAAAATCCCTTTCACATCGGCATCCAAAACTTGAAATATCTAGGAATCAATCTAATGAAGGAAGCAAAAGACCTCTACCTCGAAAGCTATAGCGCTCTGAAAAAAAAAAAAAGAGATTGAAGAGGATACACAAAAATGGGAAAACATCCCTTGTTCCTGGATAGGAAAAACCGATAGAGTGAAAATGGCCATACTTCCCAAACTGCTGTATAGATACAATGCAATCCTGATGGAAATTCCAACAGCATGCTTCACAGATCATGAGGAAACAATCCAAAAGTTCATTTGGAACAAGAAGAGAACTAAAACAGCAAAAGTGATTCTGACAACAAAGATATGACAGTGGTATCACAATCCCCGACATGAGACTCCACTACAAAGCCACTGTAATAAAAAAACAGTATGATACTGGCAAAGGAACAGATCTGAGGATCAGTGGAATCGATTAGAAGTTGCAGAAGCTACTCCAGACATACTCACCCCCCTTATTTCGACAAAGGAGTCAACCACCCTAACTGGAGGAAAGATGGCCTCTTTAATTACTGGTGTTGGGAAAAGCTGAAGTTCAACTTGCCAAAACTACAAACTAGACCCATAGTTTTCACCATGCACTAAACTAAAATCAAAATAGATAAAAGAGATAAACATTACAACAGAAACACTAAACTTGCTGGAAGATAGGTTAAGTGGAAATCTTGCTGACTTTGGCATGGGAAAAAAACCTAATGAACAAAACCTCAGTAGCACTTGACCTAGCACAGAGAAGCAACACATGGAATCTTATCTTATTATAAAGCTTCTGCACTTCAAGACAAACCAACAACAGAGGTAAGAGACAACCCACAGTGCGGGATACAAATTCACCAGCTGATTCTCAGACACAGGACTGCGATCTAGAATATAAAAGAACTTGAAAACTTCAGATCTCTCAAATTTAAAGATCCAAAATTGGCATCTGTGATGAACAGACATTTCTCAGACAAAGAAGTGCAAGTAGCAAATAAACATATGAAAATAGGTTCAAAATCACTGGTCATTCAAGAGATACAGATGAAAACAGCACCGAGATTCCACTTCACTCCAGAAAGAATGGCTGCTATCATGCAATCAACAAATAATCAATGCTGGTTGGGTTTTGGGGAGAAAGGAACCCTTCACCACTCTTGGTGGGAGTGCAGACTGGTTCGACCACTATGGAAATCAATATGCAGATATCTCAAACAACTAGGATTAGAAGTCCCATTTGACCCACTTATTCCCCTTCTGGCTATCTTCCCAAAATAATTAAAAGAATCTTACCACACCAACATATGTGCACCCATGTTCATAGCAAAACAGTTTGCCACAGGTTAAACCTGGAAACGGCCCAATTGCCCATCAACTGGAGACTGAAGAAAGATGTGGGGGGTTTTTTTGTTTTTGTTTTTTATACAACGGAGTACTACTCAGCCATAAAGAATGAGAAAGAAGAGACATTTATAGCTGAGTGGATGCACATTGAGGTCATACTCTTAAGTGAAATAAATAGGACACACATGTGTATGTACCAAATCTTTTCTCTGGTGTGAGAAACTGAAAGTGTAAATAAGGATCAAAGTGCATCACAGATAATGTGAAAGAGGAAGAAAAGTTCTAAAGGGGAAGGGGAAGGGGGAAAGGAAAGGAAAGAAGGGAAAGAGAAAAATAGGAGAAAAGGAAAAAACAGAAACAAAGTCTTTGTAAATAAGGAGGGGTGGCGGGGTTGAAGGGAGGGACGGGGAATGGGGAAATAATAACCAATATACATCATGTAAAGGTATAAATTCCCAATGATGAATGTCATCCTATTGTGTACATAAAATGTAGCGATAAACTTAATGACTAATATGTATATATATATATATATATACACATGCGCACCAAATACTGCAGTATCTATATTCATAAAACAAATGATGATATAAACAAAAGATCAAATAAACAGTAACACAACCACAGTGGGTCACATCAATATCCAAATTTCAAAAGCAGGTGCTTCAACTAAACAAAACATCAGTGAGGAAACATAAGAGTCAAACCACATCCTTGAAGATATGGATAAATATGTATGTACAGAGTGTCTACCCCTGGAAAAGAGAGTACACATTTTTCTCTGTAGCACATGCAACGTTCTCCAAAACAGACCACCTACGACTCTAAGAAGCCTGCTTAAATACATACAAAAGAATAAAAACCACTCCATGCTTACTATCAGAACACTGTGCAGTGAAACCACAAATTAATCACAGAAGACACCACAGAACATTCAGAAACACCTCAAAAATTAGTAACTCACCTAAGCTGCGACTGGCCAGGAGAGACAAGTACCTGGAAGCTCCGAGGCCTTCCTGGGCCACGCCCACGGCACAGTGAGGTCACAGAGGCGTCTAGCAACCCACCCCCATCCGATGGTCTCTAAGCTGCAAAGGGCCAGGAGAGACAAGCACCTTGAAGCTCAGGGGCTGTCCTGGGCCACGCCCACGGCATGGTGAGGTCCACTTAGCAGCGCGGGGGCCTCCAACACCCAGTCCTTCTCCCCCACCCACCCCGCACACCTCCTACCTTCCGGCTTTTCTGCTACCTGGTTCCACACCACAGAGGCACAGGAGATTATAAAGACCCTCGTCCTGAGGGCCCCAAGATAGAGCAGAAGTTAGTAATAGAAAGAGAACCTCTCTGGCTCCTTGAGGAAAACTGAAGCTCAGCAGAAAAGTGAAGAGAACCTCTATAATAAAGGGACATCCGACCACTGTACTTGGTCTGCTGCTGGCTCGCGGAGAGACTCACTGACTCATACATGCACAGGGATTCCTACATTGCCTACTGTGACAGCAGAGACACACCCTGAAGGAGGCCCATAATTTCTATTGCTATTTGCACAAAAGAAAAAAAAATTATCTTATTTTTAATTCTTCATTTTTACTTTTTTCCCCTACCCTCAAAGTTTGGCTTTTCTTTCTTTTCTTTCTTTTAGCCTTTCTTTCTCTCTCTCTCTCTCTCTCTCTCTCTCTCTCTCACTCATTCTCTCACTGTCCCACATTGTTCCTCATCTCCATTTGTTCCTTTCTGCACTGAATTCAGATTTCTCCCTTATTGGTTTTTTCTTCTCTTTTTCCTTCTCTTGATTATCATTAGGTTTAAAGGAAAGGAAATTCGGTATCTAGCCTCCCTGTTGCTGTTAGATGATGCTAGTCACAACTTTGTTCTTTCATTCTGCCTCTTCCTCTGGCCTTCAACAACTTCTTAGTGTTTGTGTGATCTTTCTGTGTCTTCTGGCCTCACTGCTAAGCTTGCCTGTTCTTTCAAACTGGCCCTCCCTCCCCAACTCCTTTGAACTACCCAATGATAAATGTAAACATATTGTATACCTAAAATGAACCAATAAAAGAATGTAAAATAAAAAAACGAAATTCACGGAACAGCTAATGCCACTGCTTCTCAAACTCTTTAATGAAATTGAAAGGGAAGCAATACTCCCAAATTTATTCTTGGAAGCAAACATCACAGTTATTCTGAAAACAGAGAAAGACTCAACCAAAAAAGAGAGCGATAGGCCAATTTCCCTAATGAACAGAGATGCAAAAATCCTCAATAAGATACTGACAAATAGAATACAGAGGATCATCAACAAGATCATACACCATGACCAAGTGGAATTCATCCCAAGGAGGAAAGATTGAATCAACTTACGTAAATTAATGAATGTACTACACTATATTAACAGAGTTGAGGACAAAAAACCATGTGATCATCTCAAGAAATGCAGAAAAACCATTGGAAAAATTCAAAACCCATTCATGATAAACCCCTAGAGACAGTTGGAATAAATGGTCTTCATCTCGATCTGACCATGGCTATCTGTGAAAAGCCAACAGCCAACATCATATTACATGGTCCAAAACTGAAGTCGTTGAAGCTAAAATCAGGACCAAGACAAGGATGTCCACTATAACCGCTCCTGTTCAATACAGATTTGGAAATGTTACTCAAAGCAATTGGACAAGAGAAAGAAAGAAAAGGAATAAAGATAGGAAAGGAAGAATTGAAACTGTCATTATTTGCTGATGACATGATACTCTACATCTAAGACCCAAAAAACTCTGCTAAAATTCGTTTAGACTTCATTGACAGATTCAGGAGAGTAGCTCGATAAAAGGTCAATACTCAAAAATCAATAGCCTGTTTGTATACAAATAACAGACTCACTGAGAAAGAAATTGGTGAAAAAATCCCTTTCACATCGGCATCCAAAACTTGAAATATCTAGGAATCAATCTAATGAAGGAAGCAAAAGACCTCTACCTCGAAAGCTATAGCGCTCTGAAAAAAAAAAAAAAGAGATTGAAGAGGATACACAAAAATGGGAAAACATCCCTTGTTCCTGGATAGGAAAAACCGATAGAGTGAAAATGGCCATACTTCCCAAACTGCTGTATAGATACAATGCAATCCTGATGGAAATTCCAACAGCATGCTTCACAGATCATGAGGAAACAATCCAAAAGTTCATTTGGAACAAGAAGAGAACTAAAACAGCAAAAGTGATTCTGACAACAAAGATATGACAGTGGTATCACAATCCCCGACATGAGACTCCACTACAAAGCCACTGTAATAAAAAAACAGTATGATACTGGCAAAGGAACAGATCTGAGGATCAGTGGAATCGATTAGAAGTTGCAGAAGCTACTCCAGACATACTCACCCCCCTTATTTCGACAAAGGAGTCAACCACCCTAACTGGAGGAAAGATGGCCTCTTTAATTACTGGTGTTGGGAAAAGCTGAAGTTCAACTTGCCAAAACTACAAACTAGACCCATAGTTTTCACCATGCACTAAACTAAAATCAAAATAGATAAAAGAGATAAACATTACAACAGAAACACTAAACTTGCTGGAAGATAGGTTAAGTGGAAATCTTGCTGACTTTGGCATGGGAAAAAAACCTAATGAACAAAACCTCAGTAGCACTTGACCTAGCACAGAGAAGCAACACATGGAATCTTATCTTATTATAAAGCTTCTGCACTTCAAGACAAACCAACAACAGAGGTAAGAGACAACCCACAGTGCGGGATACAAATTCACCAGCTGATTCTCAGACACAGGACTGCGATCTAGAATATAAAAGAACTTGAAAACTTCAGATCTCTCAAATTTAAAGATCCAAAATTGGCATCTGTGATGAACAGACATTTCTCAGACAAAGAAGTGCAAGTAGCAAATAAACATATGAAAATAGGTTCAAAATCACTGGTCATTCAAGAGATACAGATGAAAACAGCACCGAGATTCCACTTCACTCCAGAAAGAATGGCTGCTATCATGCAATCAACAAATAATCAATGCTGGTTGGGTTTTGGGGAGAAAGGAACCCTTCACCACTCTTGGTGGGAGTGCAGACTGGTTCGACCACTATGGAAATCAATATGCAGATATCTCAAACAACTAGGATTAGAAGTCCCATTTGACCCACTTATTCCCCTTCTGGCTATCTTCCCAAAATAATTAAAAGAATCTTACCACACCAACATATGTGCACCCATGTTCATAGCAAAACAGTTTGCCACAGGTTAAACCTGGAAACGGCCCAATTGCCCATCAACTGGAGACTGAAGAAAGATGTGGGGGGTTTTTTTGTTTTTGTTTTTTATACAACGGAGTACTACTCAGCCATAAAGAATGAGAAAGAAGAGACATTTATAGCTGAGTGGATGCACATTGAGGTCATACTCTTAAGTGAAATAAATAGGACACACATGTGTATGTACCAAATCTTTTCTCTGGTGTGAGAAACTGAAAGTGTAAATAAGGATCAAAGTGCATCACAGATAATGTGAAAGAGGAAGAAAAGTTCTAAAGGGGAAGGGGAAGGGGGAAAGGAAAGGAAAGAAGGGAAAGAGAAAAATAGGAGAAAAGGAAAAAACAGAAACAAAGTCTTTGTAAATAAGGAGGGGTGGCGGGGTTGAAGGGAGGGACGGGGAATGGGGAAATAATAACCAATATACATCATGTAAAGGTATAAATTCCCAATGATGAATGTCATCCTATTGTGTACATAAAATGTAGCGATAAACTTAATGACTAATATGTATATATATATATATATATACACATGCGCACCAAATACTGCAGTATCTATATTCATAAAACAAATGATGATATAAACAAAAGATCAAATAAACAGTAACACAACCACAGTGGGTCACATCAATATCCAAATTTCAAAAGCAGGTGCTTCAACTAAACAAAACATCAGTGAGGAAACATAAGAGTCAAACCACATCCTTGAAGATATGGATAAATATGTATGTACAGAGTGTCTACCCCTGGAAAAGAGAGTACACATTTTTCTCTGTAGCACATGCAACGTTCTCCAAAACAGACCACCTACGACTCTAAGAAGCCTGCTTAAATACATACAAAAGAATAAAAACCACTCCATGCTTACTATCAGAACACTGTGCAGTGAAACCACAAATTAATCACAGAAGACACCACAGAACATTCAGAAACACCTCAAAAATTAGTAACTCACCTAAGCTGCGACTGGCCAGGAGAGACAAGTACCTGGAAGCTCCGAGGCCTTCCTGGGCCACGCCCACGGCACAGTGAGGTCACAGAGGCGTCTAGCAACCCACCCCCATCCGATGGTCTCTAAGCTGCAAAGGGCCAGGAGAGACAAGCACCTTGAAGCTCAGGGGCTGTCCTGGGCCACGCCCACGGCATGGTGAGGTCCACTTAGCAGCGCGGGGGCCTCCAACACCCAGTCCTTCTCCCCCACCCACCCCGCACACCTCCTACCTTCCGGCTTTTCTGCTACCTGGTTCCACACCACAGAGGCACAGGAGATTATAAAGACCCTCGTCCTGAGCGCCCCAAGATAGAGCAGAAGTTAGTAATAGAAAGAGAACCTCTCCGGCTCCTTGAGGAAAACTGAAGCTCAGCAGAAAAGTGAAGAGAACCTCTATAATAAAGGGACATCCGACCACTGTACTTGGTCTGCTGCTGGCTCGCGGAGAGACTCACTGACTCATACATGCACAGGGATTCCTACATTGCCTACTGTGACAGCAGAGACACACCCTGAAGGAGGCCCATAATTTCTATTGCTATTTGCACAAAAGAAAAAAAAATTATCTTATTTTTAATTCTTCATTTTTACTTTTTTCCCCTACCCTCAAAGTTTGGCTTTTCTTTCTTTTCTTTCTTTTAGCCTTTCTTCTCTCTCTCTCTCTCTCTCTCTCTCTCTCTCTCACTCTTCTCTCACTGTCCCACATTGTTCCTCATCTCCATTTGTTCCTTTCTGCACTGAATTCAGATTTCTCCCTTATTGGTTTTTTCTTCTCTTTTTCCTTCTCTTGATTATCATTAGGTTTAAAGGAAAGGAAATTCGGTATCTAGCCTCCCTGTTGCTGTTAGATGATGCTAGTCACAACTTTGTTCTTTCATTCTGCCTCTTCCTCTGGCCTTCAACAACTTCTTAGTGTTTGTGTGATCTTTCTGTGTCTTCTGGCCTCACTGCTAAGCTTGCCTGTTCTTTCAAACTGGCCCTCCCTCCCCAACTCCTTTGAACTACCCAATGATAAATGTAAACATATTGTATACCTAAAATGAACCAATAAAAGAATGTAAAATAAAAAAACGAAATTCACGGAACAGCTAATGCCACTGCTTCTCAAACTCTTTAATGAAATTGAAAGGGAAGCAATACTCCCAAATTTATTCTTGGAAGCAAACATCACAGTTATTCTGAAAACAGAGAAAGACTCAACCAAAAAAGAGAGCGATAGGCCAATTTCCCTAATGAACAGAGATGCAAAAATCCTCAATAAGATACTGACAAATAGAATACAGAGGATCATCAACAAGATCATACACCATGACCAAGTGGAATTCATCCCAAGGAGGAAAGATTGAATCAACTTACGTAAATTAATGAATGTACTACACTATATTAACAGAGTTGAGGACAAAAAACCATGTGATCATCTCAAGAAATGCAGAAAAACCATTGGAAAAATTCAAAACCCATTCATGATAAACCCCTAGAGACAGTTGGAATAAATGGTCTTCATCTCGATCTGACCATGGCTATCTGTGAAAAGCCAACAGCCAACATCATATTACATGGTCCAAAACTGAAGTCGTTGAAGCTAAAATCAGGACCAAGACAAGGATGTCCACTATAACCGCTCCTGTTCAATACAGATTTGGAAATGTTACTCAAAGCAATTGGACAAGAGAAAGAAAGAAAAGGAATAAAGATAGGAAAGGAAGAATTGAAACTGTCATTATTTGCTGATGACATGATACTCTACATCTAAGACCCAAAAAACTCTGCTAAAATTCGTTTAGACTTCATTGACAGATTCAGGAGAGTAGCTCGATAAAAGGTCAATACTCAAAAATCAATAGCCTGTTTGTATACAAATAACAGACTCACTGAGAAAGAAATTGGTGAAAAAATCCCTTTCACATTGGCATCCAAAACTTGAAATATCTAGGAATCAATCTAATGAAGGAAGCAAAAGACCTCTACCTCGAAAGCTAGAGAGCTCTGAAAAAAAAAAAAAAGAGATTGAAGAGGATACACAAAAATGGGAAAACATCCCTTGTTCCTGGATAGGAAAATCGGATAGAGTGAAAATGGCCATACTTCCCAAACTGCTGTATAGATACAATGCAATCCTGATGGAAATTCCAACAGCATGCTTCACAGATCATGAGGAAACAATCCAAAAGTTCATTTGGAACAAGAAGAGAACTAAAACAGCAAAAGTGATTCTGACAACAAAGATATGACAGTGGTATCACAATCCCCGACATGAGACTCCACTACAAAGCCACTGTAATAAAAAAACAGTATGATACTGGCAAAGGAACAGATCTGAGGATCAGTGGAATCGATTAGAAGTTGCAGAAGCTACTCCAGACATACTCACCCCCCTTATTTCGACAAAGGAGTCAACCACCCTAACTGGAGGAAAGATGGCCTCTTTAATTACTGGTGTTGGGAAAAGCTGAAGTTCAACTTGCCAAAACTACAAACTAGACCCATAGTTTTCACCATGCACTAAACTAAAATCAAAATAGATAAAAGAGATAAACATTACAACAGAAACACTAAACTTGCTGGAAGATAGGTTAAGTGGAAATCTTGCTGACTTTGGCATGGGAAAAAAACCTAATGAACAAAACCTCAGTAGCACTTGACCTAGCACAGAGAAGCAACACATGGAATCTTATCTTATTATAAAGCTTCTGCACTTCAAGAGAAACCAACAACAGAGGTAAGAGACAACCCACAGTGCGGGATACAAATTCACCAGCTGATTCTCAGACACAGGACTGCGATCTAGAATATAAAAGAACTTGAAAACTTCAGATCTCTCAAATTGAAAGATCCAAAATTGGCATCTGTGATGAACAGACATTTCTCAGACCAAGAAGTGCAAGTAGCAAATAAACATATGAAAATAGGTTCAAAATCACTGGTCATTCAAGAGATACAGATGAAAACAGCACTGAGATTCCACTTCACTCCAGAAAGAATGGCTGCTATCATGCAATCAACAAATAATCAATGCTGGTTGGGTTTTGGGGAGAAAGGAACCCTTCACCACTCTTGGTGGGAGTGCAGACTGGTTCGACCACTATGGAAATCAATATGCAGATATCTCAAACAACTAGGATTAGAAGTCCCATTTGACCCACTTATTCCCCTTCTGGCTATCTTCCCAAAATAATTAAAAGAATCTTACCACACCAACATATGTGCACCCATGTTCATAGCAAAACAGTTTGCCACAGGTTAAACCTGGAAACGGCCCAATTGCCCATCAACTGGAGACTGAAGAAAGATGTGGGGGGTTTTTTTGTTTTTGTTTTTTATACAACGGAGTACTACTCAGCCATAAAGAATGAGAAAGAAGAGACATTTATAGCTGAGTGGATGCACATTGAGGTCATACTCTTAAGTGAAATAAATAGGACACACATGTGTATGTACCAAATCTTTTCTCTGGTGTGAGAAACTGAAAGTGTAAAGAAGGATCAAAGTGCATCACAGATAATGTGAAAGAGGAAGAAAAGTTCTAAAGGGGAAGGGGAAGGGGGAAAGGAAAGGAAAGAAGGGAAAGAGAAAAATAGGAGAAAAGGAAAAAACAGAAACAAAGTCTTTGTAAATAAGGAGGGGTGGCGGGGTTGAAGGGAGGGACGGGGAATGGGGAAATAATAACCAATATACATCATGTAAAGGTATAAATTCCCAATGATGAATGTCATCCTATTGTGTACATAAAATGTAGCGATAAACTTAATGACTAATATGTATATATATATATATACACATGCGCACCAAATACTGCAGTATCTATATTCATAAAACAAATGATGATATAAACAAAAGATCAAATAAACAGTAACACAACCACAGTGGGTCACATCAATATCCAAATTTCAAAAGCAGGTGCTTCAACTAAACAAAACATCAGTGAGGAAACATAAGAGTCAAACCACATCCTTGAAGATATGGATAAATATGTATGTACAGAGTGTCTACCCCTGGAAAAGAGAGTACACATTTTTCTCTGTAGCACATGCAACGTTCTCCAAAACAGACCACCTACGACTCTAAGAAGCCTGCTTAAATACATACAAAAGAATAAAAACCACTCCATGCTTACTATCAGAACACTGTGCAGTGAAACCACAAATTAATCACAGAAGACACCACAGAACATTCAGAAACACCTCAAAAATTAGTAACTCACCTAAGCTGCGACTGGCCAGGAGAGACAAGTACCTGGAAGCTCCGAGGCCTTCCTGGGCCACGCCCACGGCACAGTGAGGTCACAGAGGCGTCTAGCAACCCACCCCCATCCGATGGTCTCTAAGCTGCAAAGGGCCAGGAGAGACAAGCACCTTGAAGCTCAGGGGCTGTCCTGGGCCACGCCCACGGCATGGTGAGGTCCACTTAGCAGCGCGGGGGCCTCCAACACCCAGTCCTTCTCCCCCACCCACCCCGCACACCTCCTACCTTCCGGCTTTTCTGCTACCTGGTTCCACACCACAGAGCCACAGGAGATTATAAAGACCCTCGTCCTGAGCGCCCCAAGATAGAGCAGAAGTTAGTAATAGAAAGAGAACCTCTCCGGCTCCTTGAGGAAAACTGAAGCTCAGCAGAAAAGTGAAGAGAACCTCTATAATAAAGGGACATCCGACCACTGTACTTGGTCTGCTGCTGGCTCGCGGAGAGACTCACTGACTCATACATGCACAGGGATTCCTACATTGCCTACTGTGACAGCAGAGACACACCCTGAAGGAGGCCCATAATTTCTATTGCTATTTGCACAAAAGAAAAAAAAATTATCTTATTTTTAATTCTTCATTTTTACTTTTTTCCCCTACCCTCAAAGTTTGGCTTTTCTTTCTTTTCTTTCTTTTAGCCTTTCTTTCTCTCTCTCTCTCTCTCTCTCTCTCTCACTCATTCTCTCACTGTCCCACATTGTTCCTCATCTCCATTTGTTCCTTTCTGCACTGAATTCAGATTTCTCCCTTATTGGTTTTTTCTTCTCTTTTTCCTTCTCTTGATTATCATTAGGTTTAAAGGAAAGGAAATTCGGTATCTAGCCTCCCTGTTGCTGTTAGATGATGCTAGTCACAACTTTGTTCTTTCATTCTGCCTCTTCCTCTGGCCTTCAACAACTTCTTCGTGTTTGTGTGATCTTTCTGTGTCTTCTGGCCTCACTGCTAAGCTTGCCTGTTCTTTCAAACTGGCCCTCCCTCCCCAACTCCTTTGAACTACCCAATGATAAATGTAAACATATTGTATACCTAAAATGAACCAATAAAAGAATGTAAAATAAAAAAACGAAATTCACGGAACAGCTAATGCCACTGCTTCTCAAACTCTTTAATGAAATTGAAAGGGAAGCAATACTCCCAAATTTATTCTTGGAAGCAAACATCACAGTTATTCTGAAAACAGAGAAAGACTCAACCAAAAAAGAGAGCGATAGGCCAATTTCCCTAATGAACAGAGATGCAAAAATCCTCAATAAGATACTGACAAATAGAATACAGAGGATCATCAACAAGATCATACACCATGACCAAGTGGAATTCATCCCAAGGAGGAAAGATTGAATCAACTTACGTAAATTAATGAATGTACTACACTATATTAACAGAGTTGAGGACAAAAAACCATGTGATCATCTCAAGAAATGCAGAAAAACCATTGGAAAAATTCAAAACCCATTCATGATAAACCCCTAGAGACAGTTGGAATAAATGGTCTTCATCTCGATCTGACCATGGCTATCTGTGAAAAGCCAACAGCCAACATCATATTACATGGTCAAAAACTGAAGTCGTTGAAGCTAAAATCAGGACCAAGACAAGGATGTCCACTATAACCGCTCCTGTTCAATACAGATTTGGAAATGTTACTCAAAGCAATTGGACAAGAGAAAGAAAGAAAAGGAATAAAGATAGGAAAGGAAGAATTGAAACTGTCATTATTTGCTGATGACATGATACTCTACATCTAAGACCCAAAAAACTCTGCTAAAATTCGTTTAGACTTCATTGACAGATTCAGGAGAGTAGCTCGATAAAAGGTCAATACTCAAAAATCAATAGCCTGTTTGTATACAAATAACAGACTCACTGAGAAAGAAATTGGTGAAAAAATCCCTTTCACATCGGCATCCAAAACTTGAAATATCTAGGAATCAATCTAATGAAGGAAGCAAAAGACCTCTACCTCGAAAGCTATAGCGCTCTGAAAAAAAAAAAAAAGAGATTGAAGAGGATACACAAAAATGGGAAAACATCCCTTGTTCCTGGATAGGAAAAACCGATAGAGTGAAAATGGCCATACTTCCCAAACTGCTGTATAGATACAATGCAATCCTGATGGAAATTCCAACAGCATGCTTCACAGATCATGAGGAAACAATCCAAAAGTTCATTTGGAACAAGAAGAGAACTAAAACAGCAAAAGTGATTCTGACAACAAAGATATGACAGTGGTATCACAATCCCCGACATGAGACTCCACTACAAAGCCACTGTAATAAAAAAACAGTATGATACTGGCAAAGGAACAGATCTGAGGATCAGTGGAATCGATTAGAAGTTGCAGAAGCTACTCCAGACATACTCACCCCCCTTATTTCGACAAAGGAGTCAACCACCCTAACTGGAGGAAAGATGGCCTCTTTAATTACTGGTGTTGGGAAAAGCTGAAGTTCAACTTGCCAAAACTACAAACTAGACCCATAGTTTTCACCATGCACTAAACTAAAATCAAAATAGATAAAAGAGATAAACATTACAACAGAAACACTAAACTTGCTGGAAGATAGGTTAAGTGGAAATCTTGCTGACTTTGGCATGGGAAAAAAACCTAATGAACAAAACCTCAGTAGCACTTGACCTAGCACAGAGAAGCAACACATGGAATCTTATCTTATTATAAAGCTTCTGCACTTCAAGACAAACCAACAACAGAGGTAAGAGACAACCCACAGTGCGGGATACAAATTCACCAGCTGATTCTCAGACACAGGACTGCGATCTAGAATATAAAAGAACTTGAAAACTTCAGATCTCTCAAATTTAAAGATCCAAAATTGGCATCTGTGATGAACAGACATTTCTCAGACAAAGAAGTGCAAGTAGCAAATAAACATATGAAAATAGGTTCAAAATCACTGGTCATTCAAGAGATACAGATGAAAACAGCACCGAGATTCCACTTCACTCCAGAAAGAATGGCTGCTATCATGCAATCAACAAATAATCAATGCTGGTTGGGTTTTGGGGAGAAAGGAACCCTTCACCACTCTTGGTGGGAGTGCAGACTGGTTCGACCACTATGGAAATCAATATGCAGATATCTCAAACAACTAGGATTAGAAGTCCCATTTGACCCACTTATTCCCCTTCTGGCTATCTTCCCAAAATAATTAAAAGAATCTTACCACACCAACATATGTGCACCCATGTTCATAGCAAAACAGTTTGCCACAGGTTAAACCTGGAAACGGCCCAATTGCCCATCAACTGGAGACTGAAGAAAGATGTGGGGGGTTTTTTTGTTTTTGTTTTTTATACAACGGAGTACTACTCAGCCATAAAGAATGAGAAAGAAGAGACATTTATAGCTGAGTGGATGCACATTGAGGTCATACTCTTAAGTGAAATAAATAGGACACACATGTGTATGTACCAAATCTTTTCTCTGGTGTGAGAAACTGAAAGTGTAAATAAGGATCAAAGTGCATCACAGATAATGTGAAAGAGGAAGAAAAGTTCTAAAGGGGAAGGGGAAGGGGGAAAGGAAAGGAAAGAAGGGAAAGAGAAAAATAGGAGAAAAGGAAAAAACAGAAACAAAGTCTTTGTAAATAAGGAGGGGTGGCGGGGTTGAAGGGAGGGACGGGGAATGGGGAAATAATAACCAATATACATCATGTAAAGGTATAAATTCCCAATGATGAATGTCATCCTATTGTGTACATAAAATGTAGCGATAAACTTAATGACTAATATGTATATATATATATATATACACATGCGCACCAAATACTGCAGTATCTATATTCATAAAACAAATGATGATATAAACAAAAGATCAAATAAACAGTAACACAACCACAGTGGGTCACATCAATATCCAAATTTCAAAAGCAGGTGCTTCAACTAAACAAAACATCAGTGAGGAAACATAAGAGTCAAACCACATCCTTGAAGATATGGATAAATATGTATGTACAGAGTGTCTACCCCTGGAAAAGAGAGTACACATTTTTCTCTGTAGCACATGCAACGTTCTCCAAAACAGACCACCTACGACTCTAAGAAGCCTGCTTAAATACATACAAAAGAATAAAAACCACTCCATGCTTACTATCAGAACACTGTGCAGTGAAACCACAAATTAATCACAGAAGACACCACAGAACATTCAGAAACACCTCAAAAATTAGTAACTCACCTAAGCTGCGACTGGCCAGGAGAGACAAGTACCTGGAAGCTCCGAGGCCTTCCTGGGCCACGCCCACGGCACAGTGAGGTCACAGAGGCGTCTAGCAACCCACCCCCATCCGATGGTCTCTAAGCTGCAAAGGGCCAGGAGAGACAAGCACCTTGAAGCTCAGGGGCTGTCCTGGGCCACGCCCACGGCATGGTGAGGTCCACTTAGCAGCGCGGGGGCCTCCAACACCCAGTCCTTCTCCCCCACCCACCCCGCACACCTCCTACCTTCCGGCTTTTCTGCTACCTGGTTCCACACCACAGAGGCACAGGAGATTATAAAGACCCTCGTCCTGAGCGCCCCAAGATAGAGCAGAAGTTAGTAATAGAAAGAGAACCTCTCCGGCTCCTTGAGGAAAACTGAAGCTCAGCAGAAAAGTGAAGAGAACCTCTATAATAAAGGGACATCCGACCACTGTACTTGGTCTGCTGCTGGCTCGCGGAGAGACTCACTGACTCATACATGCACAGGGATTCCTACATTGCCTACTGTGACAGCAGAGACACACCCTGAAGGAGGCCCATAATTTCTATTGCTATTTGCACAAAAGAAAAAAAAATTATCTTATTTTTAATTCTTCATTTTTACTTTTTTCCCCTACCCTCAAAGTTTGGCTTTTCTTTCTTTTCTTTCTTTTAGCTCTCTCTCTCTCTCTCTCTCTCTCTCTCTCTCTCTCTCTCTCTCTCTCTCTCTCTCTCTCTCCCTCACTCATTCTCTCACTGTCCCACATTGTTCCTCATCTCCATTTTTTCCTTTCTGCACTGAATTCAGATTTCTCCCTTATTGGTTTTTTCTTCTCTTTTTCCTTCTCTTGATTATCATTAGGTTTAAAGGAAAGGAAATTCGGTATCTAGCCTCCCTGTTGCTGTTAGATGATGCTAGTCACAACTTTGTTCTTTCATTCTGCCTCTTCCTCTGGCCTTCAACAACTTCTTAGTGTTTGTGTGATCTTTCTGTGTCTTCTGGCCTCACTGCTAAGCTTGCCTGTTCTTTCAAACTGGCCCTCCCTCCCCAACTCCTTTGAACTACCCAATGATAAATGTAAACATATTGTATACCTAAAATGAACCAATAAAAGAATGTAAAATAAAAAAACGAAATTCACGGAACAGCTAATGCCACTGCTTCTCAAACTCTTTAATGAAATTGAAAGGGAAGCAATACTCCCAAATTTATTCTTGGAAGCAAACATCACAGTTATTCTGAAAACAGAGAAAGACTCAACCAAAAAAGAGAGCGATAGGCCAATTTCCCTAATGAACAGAGATGCAAAAATCCTCAATAAGATACTGACAAATAGAATACAGAGGATCATCAACAAGATCATACACCATGACCAAGTGGAATTCATCCCAAGGAGGAAAGATTGAATCAACTTACGTAAATTAATGAATGTACTACACTATATTAACAGAGTTGAGGACAAAAAACCATGTGATCATCTCAAGAAATGCAGAAAAACCATTGGAAAAATTCAAAACCCATTCATGATAAACCCCTAGAGACAGTTGGAATAAATGGTCTTCATCTCGATCTGACCATGGCTATCTGTGAAAAGCCAACAGCCAACATCATATTACATGGTCAAAAACTGAAGTCGTTGAAGCTAAAATCAGGACCAAGACAAGGATGTCCACTATAACCGCTCCTGTTCAATACAGATTTGGAAATGTTACTCAAAGCAATTGGACAAGAGAAAGAAAGAAAAGGAATAAAGATAGGAAAGGAAGAATTGAAACTGTCATTATTTGCTGATGACATGATACTCTACATCTAAGACCCAAAAAACTCTGCTAAAATTCGTTTAGACTTCATTGACAGATTCAGGAGAGTAGCTCGATAAAAGGTCAATACTCAAAAATCAATAGCCTGTTTGTATACAAATAACAGACTCACTGAGAAAGAAATTGGTGAAAAAATCCCTTTCACATCGGCATCCAAAACTTGAAATATCTAGGAATCAATCTAATGAAGGAAGCAAAAGACCTCTACCTCGAAAGCTATAGCGCTCTGAAAAAAAAAAAAAAGAGATTGAAGAGGATACACAAAAATGGGAAAACATCCCTTGTTCCTGGATAGGAAAAACCGATAGAGTGAAAATGGCCATACTTCCCAAACTGCTGTATAGATACAATGCAATCCTGATGGAAATTCCAACAGCATGCTTCACAGATCATGAGGAAACAATCCAAAAGTTCATTTGGAACAAGAAGAGAACTAAAACAGCAAAAGTGATTCTGACAACAAAGATATGACAGTGGTATCACAATCCCCGACATGAGACTCCACTACAAAGCCACTGTAATAAAAAAACAGTATGATACTGGCAAAGGAACAGATCTGAGGATCAGTGGAATCGATTAGAAGTTGCAGAAGCTACTCCAGACATACTCACCCCCCTTATTTCGACAAAGGAGTCAACCACCCTAACTGGAGGAAAGATGGCCTCTTTAATTACTGGTGTTGGGAAAAGCTGAAGTTCAACTTGCCAAAACTACAAACTAGACCCATAGTTTTCACCATGCACTAAACTAAAATCAAAATAGATAAAAGAGATAAACATTACAACAGAAACACTAAACTTGCTGGAAGATAGGTTAAGTGGAAATCTTGCTGACTTTGGCATGGGAAAAAAACCTAATGAACAAAACCTCAGTAGCACTTGACCTAGCACAGAGAAGCAACACATGGAATCTTATCTTATTATAAAGCTTCTGCACTTCAAGACAAACCAACAACAGAGGTAAGAGACAACCCACAGTGCGGGATACAAATTCACCAGCTGATTCTCAGACACAGGACTGCGATCTAGAATATAAAAGAACTTGAAAACTTCAGATCTCTCAAATTTAAAGATCCAAAATTGGCATCTGTGATGAACAGACATTTCTCAGACAAGAAGTGCAAGTAGCAAATAAACATATGAAAATAGGTTCAAAATCACTGGTCATTCAAGAGATACAGATGAAAACAGCACCGAGATTCCACTTCACTCCAGAAAGAATGGCTGCTATCATGCAATCAACAAATAATCAATGCTGGTTGGGTTTTGGGGAGAAAGGAACCCTTCACCACTCTTGGTGGGAGTGCAGACTGGTTCGACCACTATGGAAATCAATATGCAGATATCTCAAACAACTAGGATTAGAAGTCCCATTTGACCCACTTATTCCCCTTCTGGCTATCTTCCCAAAATAATTAAAAGAATCTTACCACACCAACATATGTGCACCCATGTTCATAGCAAAACAGTTTGCCACAGGTTAAACCTGGAAACGGCCCAATTGCCCATCAACTGGAGACTGAAGAAAGATGTGGGGGGTTTTTTTGTTTTTGTTTTTTATACAACGGAGTACTACTCAGCCATAAAGAATGAGAAAGAAGAGACATTTATAGCTGAGTGGATGCACATTGAGGTCATACTCTTAAGTGAAATAAATAGGACACACATGTGTATGTACCAAATCTTTTCTCTGGTGTGAGAAACTGAAAGTGTAAATAAGGATCAAAGTGCATCACAGATAATGTGAAAGAGGAAGAAAAGTTCTAAAGGGGAAGGGGAAGGGGGAAAGGAAAGGAAAGAAGGGAAAGAGAAAAATAGGAGAAAAGGAAAAAACAGAAACAAAGTCTTTGTAAATAAGGAGGGGTGGCGGGGTTGAAGGGAGGGACGGGGAATGGGGAAATAATAACCAATATACATCATGTAAAGGTATAAATTCCCAATGATGAATGTCATCCTATTGTGTACATAAAATGTAGCGATAAACTTAATGACTAATATGTATATATATATATATATACACATGCGCACCAAATACTGCAGTATCTATATTCATAAAACAAATGATGATATAAACAAAAGATCAAATAAACAGTAACACAACCACAGTGGGTCACATCAATATCCAAATTTCAAAAGCAGGTGCTTCAACTAAACAAAACATCAGTGAGGAAACATAAGAGTCAAACCACATCCTTGAAGATATGGATAAATATGTATGTACAGAGTGTCTACCCCTGGAAAAGAGAGTACACATTTTTCTCTGTAGCACATGCAACGTTCTCCAAAACAGACCACCTACGACTCTAAGAAGCCTGCTTAAATACATACAAAAGAATAAAAACCACTCCATGCTTACTATCAGAACACTGTGCAGTGAAACCACAAATTAATCACAGAAGACACCACAGAACATTCAGAAACACCTCAAAAATTAGTAACTCACCTAAGCTGCGACTGGCCAGGAGAGACAAGTACCTGGAAGCTCCGAGGCCTTCCTGGGCCACGCCCACGGCACAGTGAGGTCACAGAGGCGTCTAGCAACCCACCCCCATCCGATGGTCTCTAAGCTGCAAAGGGCCAGGAGAGACAAGCACCTTGAAGCTCAGGGGCTGTCCTGGGCCACGCCCACGGCATGGTGAGGTCCACTTAGCAGCGCGGGGGCCTCCAACACCCAGTCCTTCTCCCCCACCCACCCCGCACACCTCCTACCTTCCGGCTTTTCTGCTACCTGGTTCCACACCACAGAGGCACAGGAGATTATAAAGACCCTCGTCCTGAGCGCCCCAAGATAGAGCAGAAGTTAGTAATAGAAAGAGAACCTCTCCGGCTCCTTGAGGAAAACTGAAGCTCAGCAGAAAAGTGAAGAGAACCTCTATAATAAAGGGACATCCGACCACTGTACTTGGTCTGCTGCTGGCTCGCGGAGAGACTCACTGACTCATACATGCACAGGGATTCCTACATTGCCTACTGTGACAGCAGAGACACACCCTGAAGGAGGCCCATAATTTCTATTGCTATTTGCACAAAAGAAAAAAAAATTATCTTATTTTTAATTCTTCATTTTTACTTTTTTCCCCTACCCTCAAAGTTTGGCTTTTCTTTCTTTTCTTTCTTTTAGCCTTTCTCTCTCTCTCTCTCTCTCTCTCTCTCTCTCTCTCTCACTCATTCTCTCACTGTCCCACATTGTTCCTCATCTCCATTTGTTCCTTTCTGCACTGAATTCAGATTTCTCCCTTATTGGTTTTTTCTTCTCTTTTTCCTTCTCTTGATTATCATTAGGTTTAAAGGAAAGGAAATTCGGTATCTAGCCTCCCTGTTGCTGTTAGATGATGCTAGTCACAACTTTGTTCTTTCATTCTGCCTCTTCCTCTGGCCTTCAACAACTTCTTAGTGTTTGTGTGATCTTTCTGTGTCTTCTGGCCTCACTGCTAAGCTTGCCTGTTCTTTCAAACTGGCCCTCCCTCCCCAACTCCTTTGAACTACCCAATGATAAATGTAAACATATTGTATACCTAAAATGAACCAATAAAAGAATGTAAAATAAAAAAACGAAATTCACGGAACAGCTAATGCCACTGCTTCTCAAACTCTTTAATGAAATTGAAAGGGAAGCAATACTCCCAAATTTATTCTTGGAAGCAAACATCACAGTTATTCTGAAAACAGAGAAAGACTCAACCAAAAAAGAGAGCGATAGGCCAATTTCCCTAATGAACAGAGATGCAAAAATCCTCAATAAGATACTGACAAATAGAATACAGAGGATCATCAACAAGATCATACACCATGACCAAGTGGAATTCATCCCAAGGAGGAAAGATTGAATCAACTTACGTAAATTAATGAATGTACTACACTATATTAACAGAGTTGAGGACAAAAAACCATGTGATCATCTCAAGAAATGCAGAAAAACCATTGGAAAAATTCAAAACCCATTCATGATAAACCCCTAGAGACAGTTGGAATAAATGGTCTTCATCTCGATCTGACCATGGCTATCTGTGAAAAGCCAACAGCCAACATCATATTACATGGTCAAAAACTGAAGTCGTTGAAGCTAAAATCAGGACCAAGACAAGGATGTCCACTATAACCGCTCCTGTTCAATACAGATTTGGAAATGTTACTCAAAGCAATTGGACAAGAGAAAGAAAGAAAAGGAATAAAGATAGGAAAGGAAGAATTGAAACTGTCATTATTTGCTGATGACATGATACTCTACATCTAAGACCCAAAAAACTCTGCTAAAATTCGTTTAGACTTCATTGACAGATTCAGGAGAGTAGCTCGATAAAAGGTCAATACTCAAAAATCAATAGCCTGTTTGTATACAAATAACAGACTCACTGAGAAAGAAATTGGTGAAAAAATCCCTTTCACATCGGCATCCAAAACTTGAAATATCTAGGAATCAATCTAATGAAGGAAGCAAAAGACCTCTACCTCGAAAGCTATAGCGCTCTGAAAAAAAAAAAAAAGAGATTGAAGAGGATACACAAAAATGGGAAAACATCCCTTGTTCCTGGATAGGAAAAACCGATAGAGTGAAAATGGCCATACTTCCCAAACTGCTGTATAGATACAATGCAATCCTGATGGAAATTCCAACAGCATGCTTCACAGATCATGAGGAAACAATCCAAAAGTTCATTTGGAACAAGAAGAGAACTAAAACAGCAAAAGTGATTCTGACAACAAAGATATGACAGTGGTATCACAATCCCCGACATGAGACTCCACTACAAAGCCACTGTAATAAAAAAACAGTATGATACTGGCAAAGGAACAGATCTGAGGATCAGTGGAATCGATTAGAAGTTGCAGAAGCTACTCCAGACATACTCACCCCCCTTATTTCGACAAAGGAGTCAACCACCCTAACTGGAGGAAAGATGGCCTCTTTAATTACTGGTGTTGGGAAAAGCTGAAGTTCAACTTGCCAAAACTACAAACTAGACCCATAGTTTTCACCATGCACTAAACTAAAATCAAAATAGATAAAAGAGATAAACATTACAACAGAAACACTAAACTTGCTGGAAGATAGGTTAAGTGGAAATCTTGCTGACTTTGGCATGGGAAAAAAACCTAATGAACAAAACCTCAGTAGCACTTGACCTAGCACAGAGAAGCAACACATGGAATCTTATCTTATTATAAAGCTTCTGCACTTCAAGACAAACCAACAACAGAGGTAAGAGACAACCCACAGTGCGGGATACAAATTCACCAGCTGATTCTCAGACACAGGACTGCGATCTAGAATATAAAAGAACTTGAAAACTTCAGATCTCTCAAATTTAAAGATCCAAAATTGGCATCTGTGATGAACAGACATTTCTCAGACCAAGAAGTGCAAGTAGCAAATAAACATATGAAAATAGGTTCAAAATCACTGGTCATTCAAGAGATACAGATGAAAACAGCACCGAGATTCCACTTCACTCCAGAAAGAATGGCTGCTATCATGCAATCAACAAATCATCAATGCTGGTTGGGTTTTGGGGAGAAAGGAACCCTTCACCACTCTTGGTGGGAGTGCAGACTGGTTCGACCACTATGGAAATCAATATGCAGATATCTCAAACAACTAGGATTAGAAGTCCCATTTGACCCACTTATTCCCCTTCTGGCTATCTTCCCAAAATAATTAAAAGAATCTTACCACACCAACATATGTGCACCCATGTTCATAGCAAAACAGTTTGCCACAGGTTAAACCTGGAAACGGCCCAATTGCCCATCAACTGGAGACTGAAGAAAGATGTGGGGGGTTTTTTTGTTTTTGTTTTTTATACAACGGAGTACTACTCAGCCATAAAGAATGAGAAAGAAGAGACATTTATAGCTGAGTGGATGCACATTGAGGTCATACTCTTAAGTGAAATAAATAGGACACACATGTGTATGTACCAAATCTTTTCTCTGGTGTGAGAAACTGAAAGTGTAAAGAAGGATCAAAGTGCATCACAGATAATGTGAAAGAGGAAGAAAAGTTCTAAAGGGGAAGGGGAAGGGGGAAAGGAAAGGAAAGAAGGGAAAGAGAAAAATAGGAGAAAAGGAAAAAACAGAAACAAAGTCTTTGTAAATAAGGAGGGGTGGCGGGGTTGAAGGGAGGGACGGGGAATGGGGAAATAATAACCAATATACATCATGTAAAGGTATAAATTCCCAATGATGAATGTCATCCTATTGTGTACATAAAATGTAGCGATAAACTTAATGACTAATATGTATATATATATATATATATACACATGCGCACCAAATACTGCAGTATCTATATTCATAAAACAAATGATGATATAAACAAAAGATCAAATAAACAGTAACACAACCACAGTGGGTCACATCAATATCCAAATTTCAAAAGCAGGTGCTTCAACTAAACAAAACATCAGTGAGGAAACATAAGAGTCAAACCACATCCTTGAAGATATGGATAAATATGTATGTACAGAGTGTCTACCCCTGGAAAAGAGAGTACACATTTTTCTCTGTAGCACATGCAACGTTCTCCAAAACAGACCACCTACGACTCTAAGAAGCCTGCTTAAATACATACAAAAGAATAAAAACCACTCCATGCTTACTATCAGAACACTGTGCAGTGAAACCACAAATTAATCACAGAAGACACCACAGAACATTCAGAAACACCTCAAAAATTAGTAACTCACCTAAGCTGCGACTGGCCAGGAGAGACAAGTACCTGGAAGCTCCGAGGCCTTCCTGGGCCACGCCCACGGCACAGTGAGGTCACAGAGGCGTCTAGCAACCCACCCCCATCCGATGGTCTCTAAGCTGCAAAGGGCCAGGAGAGACAAGCACCTTGAAGCTCAGGGGCTGTCCTGGGCCACGCCCACGGCATGGTGAGGTCCACTTAGCAGCGCGGGGGCCTCCAACACCCAGTCCTTCTCCCCCACCCACCCCGCACACCTCCTACCTTCCGGCTTTTCTGCTACCTGGTTCCACACCACAGAGGCACAGGAGATTATAAAGACCCTCGTCCTGAGCGCCCCAAGATAGAGCAGAAGTTAGTAATAGAAAGAGAACCTCTCCGGCTCCTTGAGGAAAACTGAAGCTCAGCAGAAAAGTGAAGAGAACCTCTATAATAAAGGGACATCCGACCACTGTACTTGGTCTGCTGCTGGCTCGCGGAGAGACTCACTGACTCATACATGCACAGGGATTCCTACATTGCCTACTGTGACAGCAGAGACACACCCTGAAGGAGGCCCATAATTTCTATTGCTATTTGCACAAAAGAAAAAAAAATTATCTTATTTTTAATTCTTCATTTTTACTTTTTTCCCCTACCCTCAAAGTTTGGCTTTTCTTTCTTTTCTTTCTTTTAGCCTTTCTTTCTCTCTCTCTCTCTCTCTCTCTCACTCATTCTCTCACTGTCCCACATTGTTCCTCATCTCCATTTGTTCCTTTCTGCACTGAATTCAGATTTCTCCCTTATTGGTTTTTTCTTCTCTTTTTCCTTCTCTTGATTATCATTAGGTTTAAAGGAAAGGAAATTCGGTATCTAGCCTCCCTGTTGCTGTTAGATGATGCTAGTCACAACTTTGTTCTTTCATTCTGCCTCTTCCTCTGGCCTTCAACAACTTCTTAGTGTTTGTGTGATCTTTCTGTGTCTTCTGGCCTCACTGCTAAGCTTGCCTGTTCTTTCAAACTGGCCCTCCCTCCCCAACTCCTTTGAACTACCCAATGATAAATGTAAACATATTGTATACCTAAAATGAACCAATAAAAGAATGTAAAATAAAAAAACGAAATTCACGGAACAGCTAATGCCACTGCTTCTCAAACTCTTTAATGAAATTGAAAGGGAAGCAATACTCCCAAATTTATTCTTGGAAGCAAACATCACAGTTATTCTGAAAACAGAGAAAGACTCAACCAAAAAAGAGAGCGATAGGCCAATTTCCCTAATGAACAGAGATGCAAAAATCCTCAATAAGATACTGACAAATAGAATACAGAGGATCATCAACAAGATCATACACCATGACCAAGTGGAATTCATCCCAAGGAGGAAAGATTGAATCAACTTACGTAAATTAATGAATGTACTACACTATATTAACAGAGTTGAGGACAAAAAACCATGTGATCATCTCAAGAAATGCAGAAAAACCATTGGAAAAATTCAAAACCCATTCATGATAAACCCCTAGAGACAGTTGGAATAAATGGTCTTCATCTCGATCTGACCATGGCTATCTGTGAAAAGCCAACAGCCAACATCATATTACATGGTCCAAAACTGAAGTCGTTGAAGCTAAAATCAGGACCAAGACAAGGATGTCCACTATAACCGCTCCTGTTCAATACAGATTTGGAAATGTTACTCAAAGCAATTGGACAAGAGAAAGAAAGAAAAGGAATAAAGATAGGAAAGGAAGAATTGAAACTGTCATTATTTGCTGATGACATGATACTCTACATCTAAGACCCAAAAAACTCTGCTAAAATTCGTTTAGACTTCATTGACAGATTCAGAGAGTAGCTCGATAAAAGGTCAATACTCAAAAATCAATAGCCTGTTTGTATACAAATAACAGACTCACTGAGAAAGAAATTGGTGAAAAAATCCCTTTCACATCGGCATCCAAAACTTGAAATATCTAGGAATCAATCTAATGAAGGAAGCAAAAGACCTCTACCTCGAAAGCTATAGCGCTCTGAAAAAAAAAAAAAGAGATTGAAGAGGATACACAAAAATGGGAAAACATCCCTTGTTCCTGGATAGGAAAAACCGACAGAGTGAAAATGGCCATACTTCCCAAACTGCTGTAGAGATACAATGCAATCCTGATGGAAATTCCAACAGCATGCTTCACAGATCATGAGGAAACAATCCAAAAGTTCATTTGGAACAAGAAGAGAACTAAAACAGCAAAAGTGATTCTGACAACAAAGATATGACAGTGGTATCACAATCCCCGACATGAGACTCCACTACAAAGCCACTGTAATAAAAAAACAGTATGATACTGGCAAAGGAACAGATCTGAGGATCAGTGGAATCGATTAGAAGTTGCAGAAGCTACTCCAGACATACTCACCCCCCTTATTTCGACAAAGGAGTCAACCACCCTAACTGGAGGAAAGATGGCCTCTTTAATTACTGGTGTTGGGAAAAGCTGAAGTTCAACTTGCCAAAACTACAAACTAGACCCATAGTTTTCACCATGCACTAAACTAAAATCAAAATAGATAAAAGAGATAAACATTACAACAGAAACACTAAACTTGCTGGAAGATAGGTTAAGTGGAAATCTTGCTGACTTTGGCATGGGAAAAAAACCTAATGAACAAAACCTCAGTAGCACTTGACCTAGCACAGAGAAGCAACACATGGAATCTTATCTTATTATAAAGCTTCTGCACTTCAAGACAAACCAACAACAGAGGTAAGAGACAACCCACAGTGCGGGATACAAATTCACCAGCTGATTCTCAGACACAGGACTGCGATCTAGAATATAAAAGAACTTGAAAACTTCAGATCTCTCAAATTTAAAGATCCAAAATTGGCATCTGTGATGAACAGACATTTCTCAGACCAAGAAGTGCAAGTAGCAAATAAACATATGAAAATAGGTTCAAAATCACTGGTCATTCAAGAGATACAGATGAAAACAGCACCGAGATTCCACTTCACTCCAGAAAGAATGGCTGCTATCATGCAATCAACAAATAATCAATGCTGGTTGGGTTTTGGGAGAAAGGAACCCTTCACCACTCTTGGTGGAGTGCAGACTGGTTCGACCACTATGGAAATCAATATGCAGATATCTCAAACAACTAGGATTAGAAGTCCCATTTGACCCACTTATTCCCCTTCTGGCTATCTTCCAAAATAATTAAAAGAATCTTACCACACCAACATATGTGCACCCATGTTCATAGCAAAACAGTTTTGCATACGGGTTAAACCTGGAAACGGCCCAATTGCCCATCAACTGGAGACTGAAGAAAGATGTGGGGGGTTTTTTTGTTTTTGTTTTTTATACAACGAGTACTACTCAGCCATAAAGAATGAGAAAGAAGAGACATTTATAGCTGAGTGGATGCACATTGAGGTCATACTCTTAAGTGAAATAAATAGGACACACATGTGTA
>NW_028258226.1:0-32821 GCF_053883595.1 Heterocephalus glaber | reverse complement strand
TATATCAATGCACATTATTCCCTGTGCCTCAGTGCTTCTTCTCTTCCCAAGTGTGTTGCATGAAAGATGAGAAATGGCAATACTAAGAGATAGACTATAGGAAAATATGTAAGACAAATATCTTTCTTTCAAAAGACTATTGTGAAAACCTTTCATGCTATAAAACTTTAGAGTGATTGTGTTGCCGGTACTAACACAAAAATGTAGAAAAATATATGATGAGGATTTACATATATCATGACCCTAAAACAATTAAAACATTGCCATGTTTCTTTATATAAGTGAAACTTAATTATTGTAGAAATCCTCAAACTCTGAATATTAATCTAGGAAACATCTCCTAATCAGTATCACGAGAGTGGACAAACACATATTTAATACACAAAACACGTTTGGAAATAATTGGCTTTTGCCAAACTGCAATAAAGTTTTAAAAGTGCTAAATAATATATTTTTGATTGGAATGTGACAATATATTAGAGAAATAAAGAGAATTTTGTTATTCATGTGTATCAGTCATTGTTCACAATTAAAACAGATTTAATCCAAGTTATATAAAAATTTTCAGGATTGGCTTATAAAAGACAGGTGCAGAAGAAGACAAAAACGCTGTCTGCATGGTGAAGATCTAAAGGGTCTAGTCAAAGGCCTGAAGCTCATTGTAGTGTCCCTTGTTAGTCTGTATCAGAAGGCTGAATGTTCTGCAATGGAAACTAGAAGATGACATCCAAGGTGAAGGTGAAGACAAGCTCTTCTGAGTAAACAGAAGTGATCTTTCCTTCTTTGTTTCCCTTTTATAGCACATAGGCAACAGACCAACCCAGGGTGGGGCTTCACTTTTCAATAAATCCCCTCAGCCACACCATAACTATGCTGATCCAGTTCATTTGGCAGTTTCTTACTCGAGTTGATATAATCACTTAATGAGCATGTCGTGGATGATGTTTTTAGGAGAAAATACTCAATAACTTTTGTATTAATAGTACATCTGATGTATAGTATCTGTATGCGTCATGGAAATTGGGATATATATATAGAAATCATGCTGATCATTTTTACTCTGTCTTCACCCTCTGCCATCCCCTAACCTCCCTCCCCATATCATATTACAGTGAACTCTGTGTACTCAGGTTTATTACAGCACAGTTCAAAATGGTTACATTACAGAGGTGGCCTGTGTGCCCATCAACAGATGAATGAATATAGAAAATTATGATATTTACATACAGTGAAGCACTACTATGCCATAAAAAACACACAAACTTCAATTGTTTGTAGGAAAATGGAAGCACTTAGAAACTAAAATGTTAGGTGAAATAAGTCAGACATAGAAGCTTAAATAATACATCTTCTCTTACATGAGAAATGTATTTTCTCTAAAGTGTTTCTGCCTTGAAGTTAGTCAATGATGCTTGATATTCTCTGAAACTGTCAGCCACATAAACCCTTTTTCCCTTTACTTACCAGGCGTCAGGAATTTTATGTCAGCAATAAGAAAGCTGACCAAAACACGGTCAGTTAGGGGGTGGCCCTGGAACAGCAGGATTCTGATGGCATTGGAAACTTCTTGAGTGTCTCTCTCATAACCTGATACTTTGCTTGAGAGTAAGCCTAAGGGCAGCAAACTAATGAATTTAACAGGAAATTTGAAGGCAGCTCAATGTTCAGTCTGTGGCATGGGTACTTCTGAGTAAATTCAGCCAGAAATACAGTGAGAATTAAGAGGAAAAACCCCATTTGAAAAGTTTTCAGTTTCACCACAAAGGAAAAACCTGAAAAGTTAAGGTCATGGAAAATGTGGTTACTAAATACATTAGCAGTAAAACAGAAACAAATACATTGCACCAGAGTAATAGTAATGAAGGCTGAGGGGATCTCAGCAATCAGCAAGATCCCACCTTTCACTAGCTCACAAGTGTAAAAAGATAATATTAAACTCCTGAGATGATTTTGCTTTGAGATGAGAATCCCAGGGTAATCTACTGGAGTTGGGTACCTACGGAAGTGATTTCCACAGGATATGGTTCACAGTGCTCAACCATCCAGAAACTCAGAGATCAGCGCAAGCCTAATCCAAAGAGAGAGGTCTTCCTAGTGCTCAAGCTGGTGACCTACCTCAGCATCATACATATGGTGCTGGTTTTACCTGCCTGATGGAGCCCACTCAGATTTCAGAAGGCCTGAGGGGGCAGGGAGTGCACCTCTGAGAAAGAAAAGTGTGAAGGTCTGTGAATCAACGCAAAGGAGCTGTACAGACTTCAAGAGGATGGAGAAATTCAGAATGCGGAATGTCTGTTCAAAGCAACAGTCAGCAGACCCAGGCTCAGAGAGAGGCCAGGAAAACTACAGCCATCAGTGCTGTGAGAGGTGGGCTTCCCAAGCACTTCAGGGCTTACGTCTCACTACAGCATGTAAATACAGAACTAAATGTTTGCCCTGCTGGGTTTTGGTCTTGCTTTGATCTAATTTATTCTGTTCCCCTATTTCTTCCCTTTTAAAATGGCCATATTTACTCCTTGACTTTGTATGTTGGAAGTATTTAACCTTATTTTTGATATTACAGGGCTCAAAACTGTAAGATTTCCTTGAGTGTCAGAAGATGCTTTGAATGTAGACTTTTCAACACTGATGAAAATGTTAAAACTTTTGCAACTTGCAGAGTTGGAGTATGCTTTATGCATAAAGAAATGGACATGAGTAATTTGGGAGCCAGGGGCAAAATGCTACTGTTCATATTTAGAATGTTCCCCCAAAGCTTCAAATGTTCAGAGTTGGTGCTTTGGCACTCTGCTTACATTATGAAGGCACTATAGGTCAATTTATGTCAGGAGAAAGAGCTTGAGGAGAACAGATGGGTCATTGCTTGTGACTTGGAACACCGTATCTCCCTTTCTGGCCCCTCCATTTGTTCGCTCTTTCCTGGCTGCCATGGCTTGAGCAGCTGCCCTGACTCAGCCCTACTTCTGACCTTTCTGCCTTGAAAGACAGCAAGCCATGAACTGAAAATGTGAATCAAAATAAATCTTTTCTTCTTTACATTGTGAGTGCTGGGTATAGGCTAGCCTTCAGGGAACCAAGTTCAAGGCAACAGGAAGCACACAGAGGGTTACAGGCTGAACATATTGGTTTCCAGCCTGACAGCCAGAAACCAACCAGAACATCAGTGGAGCTAAAGGTGAAGACTTGCTGAGGTTATCCACTGCCCCACTGTAAATCTACAGCTGGCTTGCTGGGATTAATCAACACAGACCTGAGCTATGTCTGTCCAAAGTGTGTACCAGCAACAGCAGAGACAAGTCCGGATGTGGACATATTTTTTCTTCTTTGTTTTGTTTTCTTTTTTTTTTTTTTTTGATTGTTTATTCTTGTTTTTATATGAGTGTGAATATGGTTTCTAGTTTGTTGTGGTTGTTGTTTGGTTCTAGTCTTGTTTTTATTTATTTCTTCTCTCTTTCCCTCCTGACTTCTTCAAAAGTTTCCCAAACTTCTTTGCCACTTCCCAAACTTGCTTTGTCCTCCAGCCTTGCTTCTCTCTCCTTCTTCATCTAATTTTCTACTTGTCCCCCTAACCTCTTTTAAGATATCTCCCCTAAGAGTAAATCATGATATTGGGGGCATATTTACTGTGTACAATTTTTGAATTTGTTTTATACTTTGTTATATAACCACAAATTTAGTTCATATGGTTAAAGGTGGGAAATTAAGAGTTGCCACAAACTGTCAGTTTTTAACCTGTGTTTGAGACTATTGTTATTACTGATTGTACTACTTGAACTGAGGTAATACAACTGTTATAATCAGTTGTTTTTCTTGGTATACCAGACAGAGATTACCTGAGGGTCATATACAATGCCATAGGCCAGTGCCAAAGAAGCAAGGGCTAATTCCAATAGGCAGCAACTTCTCATCCCCAATAAATTGAAGGGGTAGGATCTTGCAACAGATTTAAAATGCAAAAGCCAGCTACACCTGGAAGACATCTCTGAGAAGTAGCCACTTCCTAAGTGTTCTCAATACTAGCAATAAAGCTACCTGGATAAGAAATTTACAAGCATCAGCCCAGGAATTAAACTATAAAAAGTAGAGAATGAGAAGAGATGGATGCAAGATGCAACCCCAGACTTCCTGTTTGCAAGTGCAAACTCAGGAGAAATGAGATGAAACAATTTGGAAGCTATCTACCTGCACTCTCTGAAGTGTTAATAGCTGAAGTAACAAAGCAAATGAATGAGGCTGTAGAAAAAATCAAATCTGAAATAATTTCTCAGATAACTACAGAGATGGTGACCATAATAAAGGATACGGCTAGTGATTCTAAAGCAGATAGAGAAAAAAAAAGCAGGACCTTAGGGAAATGATGGAAATCATGAACACTCAACATAGGAAAGCAATGGAATCCATGAAACAGATTCAAAAATATGTCAAGGATATTAAAAATTCCATTGAAAGTATGTGGAAGAGAATGAGGAAACATGAAGATAGAATATCAGTCATAGAAGACAGGATTGTGGTTACCAATCATGAAAAGAAAGAGTACTCAGGCCAGGGATTTAGCTCAATGGTTCACCCACCTGCCTCACAAGCTCAAGGTCTTGAGTTCTATCCCGAGTACAAAAAGGAAAGTGTACTTAAAAATAGTAAAAGACCACAAAAAATCAATCCAACCGGTGTTACATGATGCAAAAAACAAACCAAGATTGATTAGTCGATGAAAAAGCAGGAGACAGCAAAAATGACATAAAAATATTTACAGAACTAATGGGAGAAAATTCCCAAGCATAGAAAAAGAATTTAACATAAAGATAAATGAGGCATATAGAACTCCAAATAGCCATGACCAAAAATAAATATACACCAAGTTATATAATAGTTAATAACCCAGAAATTCAGCACAAGAACAGAATATTAAATATTGGTAGAGAAAAGAAACAAATCACCAATAAAGGAAAGTCCATCTGAATCACAGCAGACTTCTCAACACAAACCCTCAAGTCGAGGTGATCTTAGAGTAAAGTATTCCAAGAAAAACCCTAAAAGAAAACCACCTCCAGCCAAGATTGATGTACACTGCATAGCTGCACTTCAAAACTTATGGAGAAATAAGATACTTCCATGACAAAGAGCAACTGGAGAAATTCATGGCCACCAAACCACAACTCCAGTGTGTTCTGAAGGACATGAGTACTACAGCTACATGAACCCCAAGAAAGTGAATCTGCCAAGCAAGACAAGTAAATAAACAGAAGGGATAAGGGGTACCAAAAACAGGAAAACAACCTGAGAAGGATAAGTTCATACATATCAGTTCTAACTACCAAAGTAAATGGGCTCCCTTCACCAATCAAAAGAAACAGACTGCAAGAATGGATGAAAAAGCAAGATCCAATAATATGCTACTTACAAGAAATGCATTTAATTAAAAAACAAATTCATAGACTGAAAGTCAAAGGATGGAAATCAATAGATGTGCCAGGAACCTGGAAAAAAGCAGGGGTAGATATTCCATTACAGGCAGAGTGGGTTTCAAGCCAAGACTGATAAGAGACAAAAAGATCACTACATCCTTGTAAAAGGAATAGTCCAAGAGGAAGTGATAACAATCACAAATATGTATGCACCAAATTCTAGCACACTCATCTACATAAAACGAATATTAACAAACATGAAAAATCAAATAAGTACTAATACAATTGTAATGTGGTTCCTCAATACCCCATTGTCACAAATAGACAGATCAACTAGATGAAAAACCAACAAAGAAATATCAGAACACAATCAATCTTTTCAATAAATGGACTTAGTAGATGTCTACACAATGTTCCATCTCACAATATCAGTATATACATTCTTCTCAGTTGCACGAGGGATGTTCTCCAAAATAGAACACACAGTAGCTCATATAACATGGTTAAGTAAATGCACAAGAATTGAAATTTTCCCATGCACTTTATCAGACCAAAGTGCAATGAAATTGGAAATCAATGGCAAAAAATTACAAATCTTCATAAACACATGGAAATTAAATAACTCCCTTCTGAACAACAAATATATCACAGATGAAATCAAAGAAGATATTAGACAGTTTCTACAGTTAAATGATAATGCCAGTACAACATCCTGAAACTTATGGGATGCATCGAGAGCAGTACTACATGAGAAATTTATAGCAGTGAATTCCCATATCAGAAAAACAGAGTAAACTCTATTAAAAATCCTAATGTTGAACCTCAAGCTTCTAAAAAAGAAGACTTAGTTAAGCCAACAGATAATATGAGGGAGGAAATTACAAAGATCAGAGCAGAAATTAATTTAAATGAAAATAAGAAAGCAGTAAAAAGAATGAATCAGATGGTTCTTTGAAAGTGTACATGAATTTGACAAACTCTTAGCCAAACTTATATAAAAAAGGAATAAAAGCTTCTGATGCATGTGATTAGGAATGTAAAGGGTGAAATCACACCAGATCCTGGTGGAATCCACAAGATCATCAATACCTACTTCAACAACCTCTATTCTAATAAAATGAAAACCACAGAAGAAATGGACAGATTCCTAGATACATATAAATTACCAAAGCTGAATCAAGAAGATATAAAAATTCTAAATAAACCAACATTGGTCAGTGAAACTGAAGATGTAATTTAAAGAGTACCATACTATTTCAAATTATCAATTATTCATTTTAATCATTTTAATCCTTAGGTCCAAAGGTGTAGGGATTGTGGGAAGGGAAGGGGAAAGGAAAGAAGGGAAAGGAAAAATTATGAGAAAAGAAAAAAAATGGAAATTAAATCTATGTAAATATGGAAGGGTGGAAGGGGTGAAGGGCACAAAGGTAATGGGGAAAAAATAAGAACCAATATACATCATGTACAGGTACAAGCACCCAATGATCAATGTAAATGTATTGTATACCTAAAATGTACCAATAAAAGAATTTAAGGGAAAAAAAGTACCAACCAAGAAAAGCCTAGGTCCTAAGGGATTCACTGCTGAATTCTATGAGAAACTTGGAGAACACCTAATGCTGCTACTTCTCAAATTCTTTAATGAAATTGAATGGGAAGCAATACTCCCAAATTCATTCCTGAAAGCAAGCATCACCCTGATAGCAAAACCAGAAAGGGAAACAACCAAAAAAGAAAACTACAGGCCATAATTTCCAGGGACAGCACTCTCCTGAGTCAGACTGAAGCCACATCTCCTTTTAAGATGGTTCAAATATTATACTTGGAACAATTTCATACACTTTTACTGACATATCTATGAGTTTAAAACTATTGGCAAGGACATGGAATTGCCTCCCCAGTGAGGAATTGCAATAACTATGAAAATGATAGAAGGAAGATGTTGGAAATGATAAGAAAGCCAAGATTAAATGTTTCTGTAAAGTAATATTTACTTCCATATTCAATAGATGGAAAATAATATAACACAAAACTAATATTTATTAAGCATTCATAAAATTCATGTTACTTCACATTTTAAATATCCCAAAATGTATTCCAGATGGATTAGAGATATAAATACACAATGTATTTCTATAGAATTGCCTGCATATAATCTAAAAGATTCTATATAAACAATTTACTTTTGAACAAGGCAGAGATATGTTTTTCCAATGAGACACTAATGAAATATTATTTGATTCATAAAAGTTATGGTCACCAAAATAGTATATCATGGCCAAAGCCAAGAGACTGATAACATGAAAATAACCTGTTTTCATCCAGGAAAAATGACCCAAATTCTCCAGTGACTGAGGAAGCCAGGGAACTCAGGGAGAACTTGTCTCAAAACATAAAATGTCTCAGGCTTGTGTAGCATACAGGGAGCCCTGGATTTAATCCTCAGCACTGCTCACAGACACAGACACAGACACACACTAACACCTTTTCCCCCTAAGACAAATAAATACATGCTAACATTTTACATATCCTCTACAAATCTTTAAATAAGGACCATATGTAATTCTTTTTTAAAAGTTTACATTAAATAACTTTATTGTCATACACACACATACAAAAAACTAAAACCACTCAAAGAACAATGCAAGGGGAAACAAACTACAATAATATGCAAATACAGTAGAATTCAACCAAAACAAAACTGAAAAGCACTTAAACATTTTTACATATAACTTTAAAAAGCATCTCAAGCACCAACAAGACATCAGAGGATGTGATTTGTTTCAGAAAGTTCCCCAAAACCAACATTGAACAAATAATGATCTGGAAAAAATACTCCAGTTAGTTAGCAGACTCCACATAAGCCAAACTTCTCCCTAATTTAAATTTCGACAGTCATATGACACACAATGGAAACACAATCATAGAAATATGTTATTAGGCCATTTCATCCATGTGTATCCTTCATTACACTTTCAGTTTCTCACACTAGAGAAACTACTCGGTATTTACACATGTGTGGCCTATTTATTTCACTTAAGAGTTTTGCCTCAATACGCATCCATTTAGCTATAAATGTTTGTAGTTTCTCTTTCTTTATGTCTGAGTTTTATAAAAACTCATTTTATAAAAAAAAAAAAACCAAAAAAACACATCTTCTTTATCCAGTCTCCAGTAGATGGGCACTTGAGCTTTTTCCAAGCTTTTGGTATTACGAACTGTGCAGCTATAAACATGGGTGCACATATATCAATGTGGTAAGATTCTTTTAATTCTTTTGTGAAGATACCAAGCAGGGGCATAGCTGGGTTGAATGGGATCTCTAAGCCTAGTTCTTTGAGGTATCTCCATACTGATTTCCACAGTGGTTGCACCAGTCTGCACACCCAACAACAATGGAGAAGGGCTCCTTTCTCCCGACGCCCCCACCAGCACTTGTTATTAGATAATTTCTTAATAGCAGGCATTATTTCTGAGGTGAGGTGCAATCTCAATGTTGTTTTCATCTGCATCTCTGGAATAACCAGTGATGTTGAACATTTTTTCATATATTTATTTGATGCTTTTACTCCTTCATCTGAGAAATGTCAGTTCATTTCAAATGCCCATTTTTGAATTGGGTATTTGAATTTTGGAGGTCTGATTTTTTTTCAGTTCTTCATATATTTTAGATGGTAGTCCTTTGTCTAAGGTACAGTTGCTGAAAATTTTTTCCCACATTGTAGGCTGTCTCTTAGCTCTGTTGGTGGTTTCTCTTGCAGTGCAGAAGCTTTTCCATAAGACAAGATCCCAGTTGTTGATTCTTTATGCAAGTTCCCTTGCCACTGAGGTTTTGTTCATTAAATCTTTTCCTATACCAATATCTTCAAGAGTTCTACCTAACTTATCTTCTAACATATTTAGTGCTTCTGTCCTAGTATTTAAATCTTTCATCTACTTTGATCTTTATTTAGTGCATGGTGATAAGCATGGGTCATTTTAATCTTTGGGAGGTTGAAATCCAGTTTTTCCAACACCATTTATTAAATAGGCTATCTTTCATCCAAAAAGGATGTTTGGCAACTTTGTCAAACATGAGGTAGCTGAGCATATCTGTAGTTGTTTCTGCATCTTCTAATCTATTCCACTGATTCTCAGGTCTTTTTCTTTGCCAGCACCATGCTGTTTTTAACACAGTAGCTTTGTAGTATAGCTTCAAGTTGGGGTTTGTGATACCCCCAGCCATGTCTCTGTTGCCTAGAATTGCCATTGCTGTTCTAGGTCTCTTCTGGTTCCAAATGAATTTTTGGATTGTCCTCTCTATTTCTGTGAAATATATTGTTGGAATTTCAATCGACATTGCATTAAATCTATATAGTAGTTTTGGAAGTATGGCCATTTTCACTATATCAGTTCTTCCTATCCAGGAACAAGGAATGTCTTTCCATTTTCTTATATCTTCTTCAATCTCCTTTTTCAAAGTGCTATAGTTTTTAATGTAGAGGTCTTTTGCTTCCTTTGTTATTCTGACTCCTAGATATTTCATTTTTGCATGCTATTGTAAAAGGAGTTGTTTCCCTAATTTCTCTATCCTTGAGTCTATTATTTGTATATAAAAAGGCTATTGTTTTTTGAATGTTGACCTTATATCCAGCTACCCTACTGAATCTGTCAATTAAGTCTAAAGTCTTTTGGCAGGGTATTTCAGGTCTGCTATGTAAAGTATCATATAATCAGCAAATAATAACAATTTAACTTATTCCCTTCCTATCTTTAATACTCTTATTTCTTTCTCTTTTCTAATTGCTGTGGCTAATGTTTTGAGAACAATATTAAACAGGAGTGGTGATAGTGGGCATCCTTGTCTTCTTCCTGATTTAAGCATGAAAGTTTACTTTTTTTGACCATTTAGTATGATGTTGGCTGATGGTTTTTTATAGACAACCTTAACTGAGTTGAGATAAAGACCTTGTATTCCAATTTTCTGTACATTTTTTTTTTTTTACCATGAATAGGTATTGGATTTTGTCAAATGCCTTTTCTGCATCTGTTGAGATGATCATATGGTTTTTGTCCTTGAGTCTGTTAATATAGTGTATTATGATTATTGATTTATTGGGCCGGGGATTTAGCTCAGTGGTTCCGGTGCCTGCCTCACAAGTTCAAGGTCCCGAGTTCGATCCCCGGTACCAAAAAAAAAAAAAAAAAAAAAAACAAACCCCCCCCCCCCACACACGATTATTGATTTATGAATGTTGAACCATCCTTGCATCCCTAGGATAAATCCAACTTGGTCAGGGTGTATGATCTTCTTGATGACCTTTTTTATTCTGTTTGTCTGTATCTTGTTGAGGATTTTTGCATCAATATTCATTAGGGTTATTGGCCTGTGATTTGCTTTTTAGGCTGTATCTTTCCCTGGTTTTGGAATCAAAGTAATATTTGCTTCCAAGAATGAGTTTGGAAGCTTTGCTTCTCTTTCACTTTCCTTGAGGAGTTTAAAGAGTAATGGCTATAGTTCTTTAAATGTCTTGTTGAATTCAGCAGGGAAGCCCTCAGGACATGGGCTTTTCTTTCTTGGTAAATTTTTCACTACATTTTCAATTTCATTCATTGAAATTGGGGTGTTTAGAATTTCTATATCTTCTTGGTTTAATTTTGGTAATTCATATGTATCTAGGAATCTGTCCATTTCTTCTGTGTTTTCCATTTTATTAGAGTATAGATTCTCGAAGTAAGAACTGATGATGCTTTGCATTTCTCTGGATCTGTTGTGACTTCAACTTTTTCATTCTTGATTGCATGGTTTTGAGACATTTCTTTACTGTTTTCTACTGATAAGGTTGGCTAAGGGTTTATCTAATTTATTTATTCTTTAGAAAAACAAACTCTTTGATTCATTAATTTTTTGTATTGTTCTCATTCTCCATTGCACTGATTTCTGCTCTGATCTTTATAATTTCTTCTCTTGTACAAGTTTTGGGTTTGTTATGCTCTTCTTTTTCTAGGAGCTTG
This sequence comes from Heterocephalus glaber, assembly GCF_053883595.1. Lineage (NCBI taxonomy): Eukaryota > Metazoa > Chordata > Mammalia > Rodentia > Bathyergidae > Heterocephalus > Heterocephalus glaber. The sequence goes on along the minus strand of NW_028258226.1, from coordinate 21,419 downwards.
AGGTTCTGCATTAGGTTATTTATTTGAGTTCTCTCTGTTTTCCTAATATGGGCATTCACTGCTATGAATTTCCTGCATAGAACTCCTTTCATTGTGTCCCATAGATTGTTGTATGCTGTGCTGGTATTATCATTTACATGTAGAAACTGTCTAATTTCTTCTTTAATTTCCTCTGTGACCCATTGGTTGTACAGGAGTGTGTTATTTAATTTCCATGTGTTTGTGAGAGTTTTGCATTTTCTTATGTCATTGATCTCCAATTTTACTGCACTGGGGTCTGAAAATATACAGGGGTAACTTCAATTCTTTTATATTTACTTAGACATGTCCTATGAGCTAGCATGTGGTCTATTTTAGAGAATAACCCATGTGCAGCCAAAAATAATGTGTATTCTGATTTTGTGTATGCTGTAAATATCTATGAAGTCCATTTGTTTCAATAGCTTGCTCCAATTCTAGAATTTCATTGTTAATTTTTTGTCTAATTGATCTGACTAAATGTGAAAAAGGGGTATTAAGATATCCCAATACAATTGTATTAGAGCTTATGTGATTTTTCATGTCCATTAATATTTGTTTTGTATAGTTGTGGGCATTTGTGTTTGGTGCATATACATTTATGACTGTCATCTCTTCCTCCTGGATTCATCCCTTTGCAAGGATGTAATGACCATATTTGTCTCTCTTAATTAATTTTAATTTGAAATCTAGTTTGTCTGCAAACAAAATTGCTACCCCTGGTTTGTTCTGGGTTTCTGTGGCATAAGAACTGTTTTTCATCCTTTTACTTTCAGTCTATGTATTTCTTCTTGAGTTAGATGTGCTTCTTGTATACAACATATTGTTGGATTTTGCTTCTTAATCTATTTAGTCAGTCTATTTCTTTTGATTGGTGAATTGAGGTCTAATTAACATTGGTAGTTATAATTGATAGATATTGACTCATCCTTCTCATGATGTTTTACTATTGGTGATTCTTTTATTTCTTGTTTTTTTGTTTGTTTGTTTGTTTTCCTTTTGCTTTAGTTTCTTACCTTTCTTGGTGGCTTCCCTCTGATGAGCCTCATGAAGTTCTGATCTTCATTGTGTTTTTCTAGGATATTGCTTAGTATTGTTTGGAGTGCTGGTTTAGTATTCATTAAATTTCTCAGGTGTTTTTTGTCATGGAAGGATCTAATTTCCCCATCAATTTTGAAAGATAGTTTTGCAGTATACAGCAGTCTAGGTTGGAAGTTATTTTCTTTTAGGGCTTGAAATACTTGACTCTGGCTTCTCCTTGATTTGAGGGTTTATATTTAAAAGTCTGCCATGATTCTGATATGCTTTCCTTTATAGGTGATTTGTTACTTTTCTCTAATTGCCTGTAGGATTTTGTTCTTCTGTTGGGTTTCTGGGATCTTAATTATTATATGTCTAGGTGTAGTTTTTGTTGTTGTTGTTCATGGCTAATTGGAGTTCTTTATGCCTCACTTGTCTGAATGTCCAATTCTCCATCTCTGTCTGGGAAATTTTCTACTATTACTTCTGTGAACAATTTTTTATGTCAATTGTATTTTCTCCTGTGTGTGTGTGTGTGTGTGTGTGTGTGTGTGTGGACTCCTATCAGTCTTATGTTATTTTTCCTTGCATCATCTAGCAGCTGCTGGATTGATTTCTCATGGTCCCTTACTATTTTTAAGAAATCTCTGTTTTCATGGTCCTTAACTGCAATCCTGTCTTCTATATCTGATATTCTATCTTCAGATTCCCTCAATCTGCTATGCATGCTTACAATGGAGTTTTTAACCTCCTGAATATCTGTTTGAGTCTGTTTCATGGATTCCATTTCTTTTTTATTTTGGGCATTCATGGCTTCCAGCATATTTCTGAGCTCATCTATTTTTTTTTTCATTATTTGTTTCTGTTCTAGGACCTCTAATTTTGTCTTTCACTCTGCTCACCATCTCTGTAGTTATCTGGGAGACTGTTTCTGCTTTGACTTTTTCTAGAGCCTCATTCATCTGTTTTGTTACCTCCTGTGCTATCAGTTTAGGGTGTCCAGGTGGTTGATTATCAGTCTTTTCCATCTCGTTTTCCCCAGATATTGCCTTTTGGGGGGTGGAAGCCTGGGTTTGTTACTTGCTTAAATGACTTTTCATTTTTGTTTTTGGTGCTGTCAGTTATAAGTCAATGAGTTCCAGTAAGCCAGTCACAGACCCCTGAAATTCAGACAGACTTCCAGCTGCAAGTCCCAAATTGAGATCCCTGCCCTTCTGCAGGGCCTAACTCTGCAAGGCTCTACTACAGGTTCCAGTTATCTTTCCACTGGAAATAGTCCAGGATCAAATGGGAGGTGATGATCCCTCCAATTTACCCAGTATGGTGGTCTGGTGTGCCTAAATAGCAGAGATTCTCTTCACTTTTCCAGTGGGCTTCAGTTTTCATCAGGGAACTGGAAAGAGGCACTCTGTCTGCTATTCACTTCTGTAACTCACTACAATGGTCTTTATGTCCCCCTGGGCCTCAGTAGTGTGGATCCAGGTTATTTACAAACCAAGAGGCCAGAGGAAGGGTGGTGGGGTGGCTGTTGTTACATGTGCCCATGTGGCCAAGCTGCCAGCCTGTGGGCCTGCAGGGGGACAGGGAAGTGTGTCCTCAGGTCTCCTGGATGCAAGTGGGCAGGGCAAGCTGGAAGTATCTGGGCGCAGGTACCCGCATTTGACCACACGGCCAAACTAGCACCTGGTGTGCCTCGATCATATGTAATTCTTAATGTAAAACATACCAATTAAACAACAACAAAATATCATGTTATAGCCAATAATCCTGTAAAACATCAAAGGCTGAATGATGCTAAGTTACATGAGGACAGAGGAAGGGAGAATTCTCCAGTGCACGTGTGGACCTGAGATCTGAGGATCATGCTCTGGAGACCAACCTGCTGGTGTCTAGTTAGCTGACACTGCATCCAGCATAGACAGCAGAACTGATGCTTAGGATGTGGACACAGAACAAATTCTCAGAATGGGTCAGAGTAAGGGAAATGACACTGGTAACTTACAAATTCTTATTAGTCATTAATATTCATTCTCTAGTATATGTTAATCAAACAAAATTATTTATTCCTAAACAAATACAATGACCAATGTAAGCAATTTGAGACAGAAGAAAATAAATAACAAATGTTGTAGCTGAGTGTGGTCACATAAAACTCTGGCCCCAACTACTCCTCTCTCTTTTTTCTTTTGTACCAAGGATCAAACTCAGGTCCTTGTGCTTGCACAGCAAGCAGCAAAACCACTGAGCTAAATCTCCAGACCCCCCCCCCAACTACTCCTGAGGCTGAAACAAGAAGATCAAGGCCAGCAAGGGCAATAAAGTGAGACCTCATCTCGAAATAGAATAAGGAAGGGCCAGGGATGAAACTCAATGCTAGATCACTTGGTTAGCAGGAGTTCCATCACTGGAACAAATTTATACATGAATAAATGAATAAATAAATAAATAAATACATAAATATGGAGTGTTTAATATACCTTAGCAGATAAGATTATTTAAAATCTAGGAAACCTTCATTTTATCAGTATTTTTAAGCCATGCTTTTCAGTTTTGTTTTGATTGAGTTCTACTGTGTTTGAATATTATTGTGGTTTTTTTCCCCTTGCGTTGTTCTTTGAGTAGTTTTAATTTTTTGTATGTGTGTGTGTGTGATGATAAAGTTATTTTAAAAATTAAAAATTAAGCCATGGAAATACAAATCTTTGAATGTTTTAATTGAAAAGGGTAAAAACGATGATGATTTAAAAATGAAGTACATTCATGTACTGGAAATTTGATTAATAATATTATATGGCATAAACAATTTGTATAGGATGATATTACCCTATAGAAATTGGTTACTTACATGTGTATCCTTGTAAGAAAAGTGTTTTAGATATCAATTTCTTCAGATATTTGCACATACATAAATGGGAATGGGACATAGAATTAAACACAAAATGCATGTATGTTTTACATACTTAGAGCCGAAAGGTAATCTGATCCATATTATTCAGCTTGTGCATGGAGCCAAGCCTGTGTACATGGACAGCACAGGCATTGGGTGAATAGATTTTCTTTTTTGCTTTTATTTATTTTTTTGGTACCGGGCATCAAACTAGGGTCCTTGCACTTGTGCAGCAGGTGGTGAAACCACTGAGCTAAATCCCCGGCCCTGGGTGAGTAGTTTTTCAATGGTGGCATCTGGCTGGTGTTCAAAAGTTTTGGATTTTGAAATATTTCAGATTAGAGACACTTAATCTGCCTTTTGAGGATATTTGGAAGACAACTGGTGGTAGAACTAAATGAATCACTCTAAATTCTAAGCTGTACAAAAAAATGTTAAAATTTCAAATGCAAAAATATCAAAATGAATAATGCCCAGAATGAGGCTACTGATCCATGAGTTCAATAATAACTGATCAGCTGGAAGGAAGTTCCATTTACAGGCAACTGAGACCAAAGCACACAGATTTTATTTAAAAGTGAGAAATCTCAAGCCCTGTTTTGCTCACATTTATTAAGATTTTGAAAATATAAGTGATTAAAAAGGACAGTGACAAGAATTAATATGAGTGATATGGAAGAGAGAGGAGGAACGTGAGGAAGAGGCTGCCAGAATTTAATATAAAATACTAGGTATCAATAGAGGTCACATTTTCAAACTAGGGAGCTAGTTTTGTCTCAGGCCCTGGCGAACAGTTTATTTCCCTGTATTAAAGGCAAGGGACTGAATAGGGTAGGGACAGCAGGTCAGAATCACTGATGACCTAGCAGAACCATGGTGCCTAGGTTTTGCTCTGGGTGTTTAAAGCTTCACAGATCCTGTCAAAGAGGAGCCGTGTCTTCTAAGGAACATTCAGCAGGTAAAACTTGAGGGACTCTATGCCTTCCAGAATGTCTCAGGCATACTACAGGTCAACAAGACAGACACACATTTTACTTGAGAGTGGCTATTAGAAATTTTTTTTCAGTGATATTCCCATTTATTTCACTTTCAGCAATGTTTTTCTCTTACATGATTGAACACATATTTTGCTTTAAAATTAACACAGTAGAAGAAACAGTGCCTTATTTTTCTAAATAAGTTACCAAACTACTGAATCTTAAGGCCTCAACCTTAATGTTGCACCTTTTTATTTTCACTGAACAATAAGATCCTCTATTTTGATCCCTGGTGAGCAGCAATTTTGTTTTTCTAGTGGTTTCCATTTGCCAAATAGTCATGATGGCTCAACATGGTGCCCAACACTTCCAGGGATTCCACCTGATGTGTCCTCTTTCCCAGGGCAACAGCCGTGGCAGCCTCCACCCAGAGCTCAGCCATTGGGACTTCTCTATCGGGGCTGGCCAAGAAGTCCCGCTTTGGCTGCCAGGGCCTCATTCTGCTGAATATGGGATTCCTGAAATCTCATGGATATTCATTATGTCATTTAAAAATATTTCTGTACACAATGTTCTGAACAGGTGATGTCTTTAGGTTTTACTTCTCTTGTTGTGAAGTCTTTAACACAGTCCAGAAAGCAGGTTTCTGTAAGTTTATTGTAGGTTCCCAGGAATTCCCCAAACTGTTTTATCTGATCAGATTCTGATATCTGTGTAGCCATATTCTTTTGGTTTATTTATGAGTCACATTTTCTGATGCATGAGTTTCCTGAGTTTCTGAGAAGCAGTTGTCCAACCTCTGCTCAGGGTTCCAGTGAGGGCTGATTTCTACTCAGTCACTGGCTTTCATCTATATGAGGCTGGGGGGACTGTGACAACTGTCAGTCTGTTGGGGTTAAAGTGGGTGCCTTGGCCAGAGAATGACAGAGAACCAGCTATTAGAAATTTTGTTATTTAAAGTTCACCAAGGAGGGAGGTGATTTTTTGCTGTTGATCTGCTACACATCCCTATTGTATCTTTTGTAAAATGAGTGGATTTGGTTGTGTATTTGTCATAATATATTCCTTCTAAAATTAAATGAAAACATATCTTGAGAGATGCTGTATGAATCCAAGATATTAGTTAGAGCAAGATAATATATGCAAAGAATCCTTGCAAGACTTCCCATAGATTTGGTAAATTCATTCATGCTTTCAGCCTTTATAAAGCCCTTACACATTCCACCAGTGTGTATCTCTGATTTGGCTAAGAGTATATCAGAATAAGCAAGTAGCTGATCAGCCAGGAACCAAAAATCTAGTACAGAAAAAGTTTCAAAAATGTTTTCTGGTTAGAGTGAACTTTATTGCAAGATCACTCAAGAAAGTGACAAGATTTGAATAATAATGTAATATTTATAAGTTCATTCTGTGAGCAATATTTTAACAGGGATTTATAAGAATTAACCTATTATGTCTTGAAAAAATCTAATGGGAAGCAGGAAAAATGGAAAAAAAAGAAATCTCATAGAGATTAATTAGTATCCTAAGCAACAAAGGAATTAAAGGCTGAATAAAAACGAAAATTCAAGTTGGTCTGAATGGAAGGTCTACAATATTTGCCTTTTATATGAAACAGAGCAAAGGCCACACTCTTTAGTGCTACGTGTATAGATAGAGCTTACTGTGTGAAGAAAGTGAGACTCATGAAGAAAGAGGCACATGTGTTGGAACTTGGAGAATGTGATTTACAAAAGTAGAGTTATGGAAAGAAAAACACTTAGAAGTAAGATAATCTTGCTGAGAAGAGGTCTACATTTAGATTACTATATTGGAATAATGTCAGTAAAAACACACAGAGTGTGTACAAAAATACATGACAGATGACTCAAAAATAGGTTTTTGGATGATTTTCTTCACCACCTGGCTGAAAAGATTAATATAGTGATAAAAGTTTTGTTGCCTGGATCATATGAGATTTTGATCTTTTAGAAAGAATAGCACATTGCAATTATAAAAAATCCAAAAGTAGTGAGTTGGAGCAACTGAGAACTTGTGTAACTATTTCCATGATGTCAGAGTGCTGAGGTGCAAGTAAAATAATATTTTCACATGGTAATGGTGTCACCAGAGAGGGTTTAAGGGGTTTAACATGAAGGAAATGGGGCATCAGTTTGCCCTGTGGAGTTGGCTCTTGTCTCTCAGCATGGAAAAACAGGTTTTGCACACATCCAAGAGAGTCACAGGCAAATAAGACAGAGTTAGAAAGTGAGAGGCAGGTGGGAAAGGACTTCAGTGTGAGTGGCGAGGGACAGACACACTGTGCTGGACAGGTGCAGACTGGCCAGCTGCCCAGAGACCACAGCAACCTTCATGAACATGTCAGGTGACTGGAGTAGTTTGCTCCTTATCTCATCTTGGCTTTTGCAGCTCCAACTGAATATCACCAAGCAAGGATATTCATCTCAATGGAAAAGAGTTGCCCCTCAAGCCGTGCGGGGTCCATGGAGATTTTCCCTGCTTGGGGGCAGCTTCCTTTCCCATCATGGGATAATTTCACCACTTAAAGAGATGGGCTCATCATGGGCTGCTCTGCTGAGCTCTGTTTTCCTGGAATTTTAGGTGATTGCAGGTTGGAAAGAATGCCTGGAGACATCCATGCCTCCAACCAGGGCATCAGGGAGAGGACTTTTTAAACATTGGAGTTTGGATGTCCTGAAACCCTGAAAAGTACTTTACTCTTATTGTGGGTCCTCAGTCTTGTAGGGGGATGCAATGTTCTAGATAAATTTAGGGCTAGAGAACCTTGTCACACAGACACTGCTTCAGTGATGAACATGCCTGTGTGCCAGGCTGAGCAGGACTCAGACCCAGCGTTCTAAGGTAAGGTAGGAGAATCAAACATGCTGAGAACAGGGAAGCCCAGCTTCCCCCCTGTTGTTAGTCAGTCACTGGGCATCTGCAGGCCTCCCTCCAGTCGTAGTGCATTGCTCAGGCTCAACAGAATTCAGGTGTTGGCCAACATTGCTTTGCAAGTTTTCTATACAAAGCATTAAGTAGTGTATGAAAAAGACACAGAGCCTTGAGTCTACAATGCCTGGCCACTACCTGGTCAAAAGCATAGAAAATGAATTGATAGAGTGCAGGTTTGGAAGCCTGGTGTGAGTTTGATCACAACTTAGGTCTCTAGTTTCTTTGACTCCTGTCTCCCGATCTTCTTATTTTTATCCTTTACCAATAATATTCTTTTCCAAATAGTTGCAGTTCCCTATTATCCAGTTGCAGCTGGAAGAAGGCACAGTTCTTCCATTCTTTTTGTGTATGGCACAGTGCCTAGCCATCATGTTTTATCTGGAAGACCGATCAGTCTGTTGGCAGAATGCAGCATGTCCAAGGCACAAGCCAGGGTCAGAGCCTGCAGTCTGCACTCAGCCACATTCCCTCTTACACTTGATCTTAGCCAAAAGGCCAAGAGATAGCCACCTCACTCTTGCCTCATTTATCTCTCTCCTGAATCCCCTGTCCATATGAATATGTCTCCAACTCCAGTGATCTTTCTTTTAGTATGAACTGTCTTTCACCCTCAGTCAATTTGCACACTCTCTACCCCACCAACAGGACTCCTTTCCACTCTCCATCCCATTTTTTATCCATATATAAAAGCCACCTGTGTTAGAGGTATTTTACAGTATTCAGGACATATAGAAGTTCTGAATTTCATATTCATGATTTGACGAATATTTATCATATAGGTAAACTTTGAGGATGATTTACACAATTTTAAGGCATATGTCACTAAATGCACACTATTGTAAGAGACTTAAATTTCCTCTCCTCCCGCTGAAGTTTGAACATTTTGTTGTGGTTAGTAACATTTGAGCCCAGGGCCTTGTGCATTCTAGGAAACCACTCAGCCAGAGGACTGTACCCCAGCCCAAGATGATTTTAGTTTCTGAAGTAAAGCAACAATAGACAGATAACAGTAAGAAGATTGTAAAACAGAACTGTGTGCCTAAGGAATGGAAATATGAGACCCTCAGAAGAGCAGGATGTCTTATAGATGCCAACATTGGGACAGGGCTCCTGCTCTCAGTAGGGAGGAAGGGGAATGTGCATGCTCTGGAGGCAGGCAGAGGGCATCTCTGTAGGCAAGGGCTACAGGCTATTCCCAAGGGATCTGCTTAGAAAGAGCCCATGTTGACAGGGTCTAGAGATTGGTGCCTGGGGACCATGCTGCAACAGCTTGTACTTAAAGTAGGAAGTATTTTCCATCCAATAGTATTTGTTTACTTAAAAATACTTAATGCACAAAACTACTTTCTAGGAAACATTCTAAATACTTTACAGAATGACAATAATTGATTTTGATTTTTCTAAACTTCTGCAATAAATACATGAAAATATTCATTTTATTTCAAAAATAAGGCTTAAAAATATTAATTGTCTGGGGTCACTCAGCTTCAGTGATCATTCTCAGGTGTTTGAATTATGTTCTTGTCCTCTCCTTAAAAGGATTGTCCAGAAAAGTGTCCGCCACCAGAGTGCCCAAGGTCACCCTCTTGATGATGTCCTGCTCTTAGGACAACTCATTATTATCACCATAATATTGTTTAATGCATTTCTATCTGTTGATTTCTCAATTTCTAGGAACATGACTAATTTTGTCTTCTTTCCACTGGTAAAAAGGGGACTTCACACTCAAAAGAAAGAATTTTCACAAGTAAAATATAGTGAATGTGGAGCAATTTAATAAAAGGACTTCAAGGAAAAGAGAATTGCTTCCTCAGAATTTATGAATTGGATGACTATTAGTATAAATGTGAGAGGATAAACCATGCTACAATTTGATTTAATTGGTTCCACAAAGTAAATTTTGTATCTTTAGAGAACCCTTCTGTGCTTTTCCTATAAAATCTACTATAGATTCAGTTTACATTTAGAAATGACTTCATTCTAAACACTAGGTTCATTGTTCCTAGTATAAAATTGAAAAAATAAACCTATGTCTACATAAACATTTTTCTGATTTACAGATAATTCTGTAGGTATACCAGTCTGAGAGAAATTAAAAAATGAAAAAAGTAAACATGGTATTTCTGTTACACAATTCTGCCCACGTGTCATGTGTGCTCTCCACAGTAAATGCATTCACCATGGCCTGGGAAAATCAGACCTTCAACTCGGACTTCATCCTGCTGGGAATCTTTGACCACTGCCCCTTCCACACCTTCCTGTTCACACTGATCCTGGCCATCTTCACAGTGGCCTGCATGGGGAACACAGCCATGGTCCTGCTCATCTATCTGGATGCCCAGCTCTACATGTCCATGTACTTCCTCCTCAGCCAGCTCTCCCTCATGGACCTCATGCTGGTCTGGACCACTGTCCCCAAGATGGTGGTCAACTCTTGTCTGGCAGGAAATCCATCTCTCTGGCAGGCTGTGGGACCCAGATTTTCCTCTATGTGTCCCTACTCAGAGCTGAGTGTTTCCTGCTGGCTCAAATGGCCTATGATTGCTATGTTGCCATTTGCAGCCTTTAAGGTTTCCAGTGCTCATGAGCCAGAAACTCTGTGCCCTCATGTGGCTTCTTCCCAGATTCTTGGTTCACTGGATGGTATAATTGTCATTATAGTTACAATGTCCTTCCCATACTGTGGTGGCTGCAAAATCACCCACTTTTTCTGTGATGTCCCTGCCTTATTCACTCTTTCATCCACAGACACCAAGATATTTGAATGCATAATCATTTTCTGCTGTGTAATTATGCTTCTCTTTCCTGTATCAATCATCTTTGCTTCCTACACTCCTGTTATTCTGGCTATCAACCTCATGAGATCAGGTGAGGGTTGCCACAAAGCTTTTGCCACCTGATCCTCTAACCTGATGGTGGTGGGCATGTATTATGAAGCAGTGATGTTCATCTACAGGTGGGCCACTTCTGACCAGTCCCCCACCTGGGACAAGATGGTGTCTGCCTTCTACACTATCATTATACCCATGCTGAATCCCCTCATCTATAGCTTCCACAACAGAGAAGTCAGCAGAGCCTTCATGAAGCTGGTAGCAAAGGCAAAATCTACAGATTAAATGGCCTAATTATCATTGCTATGGAGTCTGCTAATTGGTTATATTTAAAAAATTAACCAATACAATTCAGGACCCAAAGCTCACATTTGTCCTGAAAAAATTATAGTTTACACCAATAGATTCAAAATTTAATAATACACATGAGGCAGGAGATTAGGGCATGGTGAATAGGCTAGATAAGAGGGCATGACCTGACAATAATGGACAGCTTGCAAATTACGGGCAGGATGCCTGCACAGAGAGTTTCTGACAGCTTGGATCTGAAGTCAAAAGAGCATGTAGCAGACAGTGGGTCTTTCAGTGGGTCATCTTCTGTGTAAGGCATATCTTCTTTCCTATTCAGAGCTCTTTCTCCTCCTCCTCTTTGTCTTCTCCTACCTTTTCTTCTCTTTCTTGACAAATGCTTCATTTCCTTCTTTGTCTTTTTTCCTTCTTTTACATTTCTTTTTTAAAATTAATTTTACTGGTACATTTTAGGTATACAACATAATGGCATTTATCATTGGAAATTTGCACCTTTACATAAATCTTTAGGTTCTTACATTTATTTTTTTAAAATTTAAATAAACATTGAGTTTCTACACTCATTGGTTGTCCCATCCAATTTTTGACAGCAAAAACTTGGAAAGGATCATTGACCATCTTGTCAGCCTAGAGCATACATAACTTTCTGAAAAATGTTTATTTTTTGTTGTAAAATTCAATGTGTTACTATAAATAAATATATGTATTATGTGGAAGCACAGAACTATACAACTTTTAAAAATAATGAGCACAAGCATATGAGAGATATTTTCCCATCACAGTATCCCATTCTATGTTTTGGTTTTAACACACAGTAATTTTATTTTAAGCCAGCCAATAATTCCCATGACTATGATTTTGTACATGAGAACGATTAATTTGTTAGAATAAATAATGATGTTTATTATATGGAATGTTATATAAATTCTGATAAGCTTATAACATTACCAAAAAATAAAATTATTGCTTGTGAATCTGAGCTTTTCCTGTAATAGACATGGGGTTACTCCATAGTGCTGTGCATTTGTTTCCATATATTTCCATTTTGACACACATTGGTTTTACACACTGTGTTAGTGGATTGATTGTGTCAACTTGAATAAGTAATGCCCAACTAAATCTGGATGTGGAAGACCAACCCAAGGAGTATTATCGCCTGAATGGTATAGAAGGGAAACAAAGAAGGAAGACTCTCTTCTGCCTTCTTTGGAGGAGCTCCAGTCTTTGCTTTCACCTTGAATGCCAACTCCTGGCTTTCAATGCAGACTCTTCAGCCTTCTGGTTCAAACTCTGCAGCCTTCCACCACAGACCCTTGGGCCTCCTGATGTGGACTCACATAGGATACTACATGGAGCTCCAGGCCTTCCACTAGATCCTTCTGATCTCCAGTGGGCAGAAAGCCCTTTTGTTCTCCTCCACAGCCAACTCTGTGGGCAGCCAACATAAGCACATCTGTACATTCTTAAATATTTGTATATCTTGTGTTATATCTGTTTCTCTAGTAAACACTGGTTATTATACACATACATAGCTAGCGTGTGAATATAAATGTTCTCAATCTAGATTTCCATCCTCAGATATTTTGATCCTTATTTCAGTCATACACTCAAATTGCATGAGAATGTGATCTTTTTAAGAGAAATCAAAGTTTTCTGAAGTCCAGAAGATTTCCTATAACATACATTTCAAATTCTCTCTTAAATTCTGTTGTAACCCATTCACTATATCCATTTTAATTTGTTGCATTAAAAATGCCACAGAATTGGCACTCTTCAGAGCAATTGTTTTTATGCCACAGTGTATATGGGTCATAATTCCCAGCATGAAAACCTGATCTTCACTCAGGATCTTACAAGGTTGCAACTCAGATACTGTCTGAAAGTTTTATGTGGAGCTGTGTCGTTTTTGATTTTTCACTGACTACTACACATTCTTGAAACACTTTTGACATTTTTACATTACATCACTGTTCATGTTGCCAAATGGATTGTCTTATGGAAAACATGTGGGTAAAAAGTACTAGTTAATAGCTAAATGGTAAAATATCATAAAATTCAGTCTAACATTTCACATTTAAGTATTTATTGGAAAGCGTGTGTAAGATAATGACACACAGATGTAAGGGATATATAGAATCTAGTGATGCTTTTAAAGGCAGATAATAACAGAAGAGGCATTTTATGAATGAACAAGGTCCTGTGATTCTGCTCTATCTCATATATGCTGATAAAGAGATTAGTAACATTGATTTTAAAAGGAAAAAGACAAAGGGATAAGTGGGCATAGAACAAGCAGGGGGAGAATTATCTCTGGGCTCTAAACAGGGTTGAAGGAGGAATGGATTCAGTTTAGCACCAGTTGTGCCTAGGGGTTGTGAAAACAAAAGGAGAATGATAAATTGCAAATAAAACCAAAGATCAGATATTGAAATTTAAATACCATCCCCAATAAGGTGATAAATACACAGAAACACCACTGAGATAAAAATACTGAAGGAGTTTAGAGATTAAGAAACAGTCCTTTTTTTACACAACTGAAGGTCAACATTATATGAAAGATATGTATGTATGTATTATATATGTACATATAATACACATGTATATTTAATATTCATACATACATTCACAGCTGTCTCAATAGTGTACAGATTGGAAATAGTATACAGAAAGAGAAATCCACATAATGCAAATTTAAAATTTTAAAAAGACTACATGTAGAATTTAAATATTTTATTTAAAATTTGTTCAATGCTACTCACATAGGAGTTATAAAACTTCATACTCTGGTTTCTCTTCAGATCATATAAAACTTCATCTTGGATAAGCCATTCATATTATGTGTCTTTTAGTTTGTATATCTGAATATTTGTAATCATTGAATAATAACCATCTCCTATGTACTTGACAGATACAATGAGATAAAATATAATAGTACAGTATAAATACATTAACAATATTTTTATGTGTCTTTTTATGTTTTTAAATTACAACTATTAAAATCACTGACCTGCATGGGGATGTAGCTCAGTTGATAGAGTGCTTGCCTAGCATGCATAAGGCCTTGGGTTCAATTCTCATTCCATCTAAAACCAAAACAAACATCTCTTCATGTTGTAACGTACAGTTGCTTAACTAATTTTATGTTTATTTTTGAATGTGTTTTTACCTTATATAAATTATGAATCATTCAGAATCACTGAGTATTAGTTCATTTCTATAACCCCTTAAACAGATAATATGCTCAAAATATTTAATAAATATTCAAATTGGGGAAAACAATGACAAATAAAAGTCAGTTTTATATGACATATAGGTAAGAATGCAAGTAAAGTAACAAGCTGTTTCAAGATATTAAATGTTGTTTAATTTTTAATTGGACTTAATTATAGGCTTATTTTTGCAATACATCCATTCTATCAATATGAAATATCATGACCAGGAACTGGATAAAAGGAAGTGAGGGATAAACAAGATTGATTAACTATGAGCCAAACTTCCCACAAGGACATGAGAAAAGACACATATTAATAAAATAAGAAATGAAAAAGGCTAGATTACAACACCACTGAAATCCAGAGGACTATTATCAAGTCTTCAAAAAATTATATTCCAGGAAATTGGAGAACCTAGAAAGTAGTGATAAATTCCCAGACCCATGACATATTCAAGTTGATGTAAAAAGATATTAAACATAACCCTAAACCAATAAGAGGCAATAAAATATTAGAAGTAGTATAAAAAGTCTACCAACAGAGAAAAATCCATGAATCCAATGGATTTACTCCTGAATTTTGACAGAATATTCCAAAAGTAATGAGTCAATGGTCCTCAAGAATTTCCATGTAATTGAAATGGCATGAATGCTCATAAATGTATTCTATGAAGGCATAGCAAATTATCCAGATTTTTAAAACCATTGAGGACAAGAAGTCAAACCACACAGAGGGGATCCTGGGATGCCATTCCACCACTCCCAGATCAGAAGTAGGGGCTTCCAGGCTGCCATTCCACTTCTCCCAGCCCAGAGGAAAGGGGATTCTGGGCCACCCTTCCACCACTTCCAGTGCAGAGGAGGTCAGCCCTGTGGGTGCCAACAGCAGCTCCCCCACCCTGTCAAAATGAGGAGACATGTAAACAAGTCTCAAAACCAGACTTCAATATCACCTACAGCAACCTCAAAGGCAAATGAGATGGAACACTCTGATACTCAACAACCTGGACTCCCTGAACTGGCAACAAAAGAGGATCTGAAAAAAATGAAATCAGAAATAATTTCTCATATAACAGCAGAGATTGTGCCTATAGTGCAAGAGATGATTAATAAATCTACGGAAGACACAGGTGAAAAAAATAGAGGAGCCGAGGAACATGATGGAATCCCAACATAGGAAAGAAATGGAATCCATAGAACAGACACAAACAGATTTCCAGGAGATGAAAATCTCCACTGAATGTCTGCACAGCAGAATGAACCAATGTGAGGACAGAATTTCAGATATAAAAGATAAGATTGCAATTAGTGACCAGGAAAAGAAAAATTACTTCAAAATTGTAAGGGACCATGAGAAATCAATCCAGTAGCTGCTAGACCATGCAAAGAAGAATAACATAAGACTTACTGGAGTCAATGAAGAAATAGTAGAGCATGCAGAGGACATAAAACAACTGTTCACAGAAGTAATGGCAGAAAACCTCCCAAGCAGGGGAAAAGAGCTTGACATACAAATAAGCAAGATCTGTATTCTTGCTAAGCATAAACAATAAAATCCTCAACAAGATTCCTGCAAATAGAATTCAAGAACACATTGACAAAATCAATCATCATGAACAAGTTCATTTTACAGATGCAAGGATGGGTAATATACATAAATCAATAGATGTAATATAGCATAAAAATAGAAACCAAGTTAAAATCACATGATCATTTGAATAGATACTGAAATGGCTTTAACAAAATACAACATCCAAACAGGATAAAAGCCTAAGGGAAAAAATAATAGAAAGACCCTACTTCAGACTGATAAAAGCTATGCATAGTAAATTCACAGCAAATATCACATTGGATGGTGAAAAATTGAAGGTATTTCATCAAAAATCAAGAATGAAACAAGGGTGTCCAATCTCTGTACCACAAACTTAAGCCAGTGCAGTCAGGCAAGAAAAAGAAATAAAGATGGTACAAAGAAGAAAAGAAATCTAATTATTCTTATTTGAAAATCATATAATTCTTTACATAGAATAAACAAAAATTCCACCAGAATAATTTTAGAATTGATAAACAATTTCAGTACATTGGAAGAATGTAAAAATCAATACAAAAACATCAGTAATGATCCTATACAATAATCAATCTACTAAAAAATGAATCAGGAAAACAATTCCATTCACATTTTTAAAAATTAAATGCCTGGGAAGTAACCTAACCAGGTTTCTCAAATAAGTGGTTTAGAGAAAACACTTTAATGGAAATTACAGAGCTACAAAGACAGAACTTGAATAGAACAGTAGAATATTGTTGAAATTGACATACTACAGAAAGTGATGAAAGATTCAATGCAATAATTAATAAAAAAAACTAAAATATTTTTCACAGAACTAGGAAAAACTCTAAAATTCACATGGGATCAGAAAAATACCAGAATAACTAATGCAATCCTGAAGGAAAATAAAGCCAAAGGCATCAGTAAACCAGATTTGCAGTTACATTGCAAAGCAAGGTAATAACAGCAACAACAATGGTACTGGGACAAAAACAGACATGTGGAATAAATGCATACACATTCAACTTTCTGATTTTTACAAAAGGGCCAAACACAAATTGAGGAAAAATAATTTCCTTAACAAATGTGAGAAAACTGGATATTCACTTGCAGAGGGCCAAACACAAATTGAGGAAAAATAATTTCCTTAACAAATGTGAGAAAACTGGATATTCACTTGCAGAAGACTGAAATTAGGTCCCTATTTTCACTCTGTACTAAAATCAGATTAGTATGGATCAAAAACCTAGATAAAAAAATCAAAGACTTTGAAACTGCTAGAAGATAACATAGTAGAAACACTTGCAGCCATAGACATAGGCAAAGTCTTCATGAGCAGAACTTCCATAGCACTAGAAATATTACTGAGGATCAATGATACAATTACATTACACAGAAATCTGCAGAGCAAAGGGAACAATCAGGCATGAAAAGACTATCTATAGTATGGGAGACTGTCTTTTGCTACCTACTCCTCTGTGAGAGGGTTAATATCTAGAATATATGAAGAAATAAAAAGTTATAAATGTAGGAGATATAAGCCTGACACAGAAAGCTAAATGTTGCATGGTTTCTCTTATATGACAATTCTAAAATATAAGTAAATATATGTAAAATAAAGAAGAGATGGTAGGAAACAAGAAAGCAGAGATGTAGCAAATGAAAAAGGGGAATTGGAGAAAAGGAGAGGTAAGCAAGGAAGGTGAAGGGCACAAATAAAATCAGTGTGCATTATGTGCATGCACCAATTTCCCAAAATGAACATCACTAGTACGAATTGAAGACATATACTACTATAAGGGGGAAAACTAAACAAAAAGTTGACCACTTGCAGAATAACCCAATCAGAAAACGATCAAATAACCTGAATAGACACTTTGAAAAGATGTACACATGGCCAATGAGTATATGAAAAAAGTTCAACCTCTTTTGTATTAGAGAAGGCTATGAAAACATTTTTGAGATTTCATCTTATCTGAGTCAGAATGGCTACCATCAAAAATTCAAAAACTAATAAATCCCATTGAGAATGCAGGAAAAAGGAATCCTCTTACTGCTGGTGAAAACTGCACTAATGAGATAAGCATGGAGATACCTCAAAAGGCTGAAAACAGAAACTCAGTTGGACCTAGCTATAGTGGTATTGGGTATCTACAAAAGATTAAAGACATCATACTATAGTCATAGTCACACCCCCCCCACACACACCTTTAAACTCTTGAAACAGTCTAGATTCCTGTCAAGAGATTGAGTATGGAAAATCAGATGGGGATAGTGCAATCTAATTGGCCTCCTAGGCAAGCACTGAGGGAAAGAGGGCATCAAGCATGCTAACAGATTGCAGGGAAAAGTAAAAACACCTGAGGGTAAGCTGTTTCCCCAGAGAAGTACCATGGAGGGTGGGGACAGATGAGTGCTGTGGAATTCTAATTGCTTGTCCCCATCTCTGAGTGAATAAAGCTAATGTGTGCCTGTAATTTGGGGCTCTATGTCAAAGGGTGATATGACCCCCCCTTGCCCCTCAGATCTGAACCTGTTTCTGTGTCTCTTAGTTTTCATCCTCCTCACCCCCTGGTCAGGTTCAAGCTCATAGACTGGTTCCTACAGGTGGTGTCTGAACAGGTCCCAGGTCAAGGAAGTCTACCCAGGGGGAAAAGACTCATGAGTCAGTGATGGGCACTGCTGCAGTGTAGAGGTTTCATTCAGAAAAAGAAAATGACAAAAAGAGAAGAAAATGAGAGAAAAAGAATGTGAGTGCACACAGTGGAGACAACCAGAGTAATGGGGCAGAGTCCATCAACTGAGGTACAGTGTTATATGGCTGTGTTGGGAATTGTGTTGCACCAGTCTGGTGCTCAAGTTAGTGTTATAGACAGGGGAGTTAGAACAATGGAGATGCACCACACTCTATGACAGATTTGAGCCCATTTACTAAACCAGCAGCTGGGGCGGGGGGGGGCTAGTAGCCAAAAAATTCTCTGGGCAATGGGAAGCAGTTTGCTTTCTCCTTTAAATCATGCTTTCAGTTGAGGAGAGCTCAGGGGAGAGCACGTGGAATCTTACAGAAGCCAAACCATGCCAGATTAGTGGGGGGCACAAGGAAGTTTCACACTCACTAGGTGAGCTACACAACATCCCACAACTGTAGCAAGTTTACTGCCAAGCAGGATGCGTGGGTTTTGGGTGCTTTGTTCAAGCACAAGTGCAAACTGGCTTTGAGGCTCAAAATGGAGTCCAGTTGGCTACCACATTAGTACCCAATTAATTTCTCAAATGTTTTAAGTTGTTATCAGGCATAGTTCTTGGTTTGCTCAGGGGCGTACATTTTATGTCGAGAATTGAGATTGAGTAAGGGAAGGTTCGGAGCTTGCTTTTACCCAGGGCTCTGCTATATTTCTTAACACTTTCTACACATGGAGCTTGGTCCATGCAGTTCTCTGCCCTTTAACTTAGAGGAACATCCTACAACTAGTGCGTCCTTGAGAGAACATGAAAATGAGGATGAAGAGCCCTGGTCCCCTTCTTTTCTTTCTCTTCCTTCATTTGTGGTTGAGACAGAAATAGTGTATCCCTATCAAAGATTGATTAGACAGGCTGTGCTTAGTGGAGAACCTTTTGGGCCATGTGCATTTTGAATTACTATTCATCCTGACCCTAACAATCCACAACAAAATGTTCACAAGCACAGCCCTTTACAGTATAAGTTGCTCAAAGAATTAAAATCCAGTGTGGGCTGGGGATGTAGCTCAGTGGTTCTGCTGCCTGCCTCACAGGTGCGAGGACTCGAATTTGATCCCTGGTACCAAATAAATACATAAATAAAATCCAGTGTCATGAACAACAGGGTTCAAGGGCTTATTGGAGTCCATACTAGGAGCTGTGTGCTTTCCTCCTTTAGATATTAAGCATTTACCTATGCCCCCCCCCTTGCAGGCTGATACTTAACTTTTCATGTTAACTTTCAAGAGTTAGCAGCTGAGGAAGCTTAACAAATTGAGCAGCAGGACACCCAGAGTTGATGGAAGAAATGCTGATGGGAACAGGTCCGTGCTCACTCTGTTTGCACAGCTAACACTTTCAGACCAGGCAAATCAGCAGATGACTCAAACGATGAAAAGAACCTGGGTCGCTATTCCTGAAGACGGTATTCCCACTCAGTCATTCTTACACATTCAACCAGGCCTTGGTCAGCCCTATGCATAGTTTTTAGCCAGTTTTGGGGAAGCTGTCTGACAACAGATTCCACATGCACAAGGCTCAGACATCGTGGTGTTTCAGCTGGCCTTTGAGAATGCTAATATGGACTGTAAATAAGTCCTATGAGCCTTGACATGACTGAAAATCACAGAATCTATTTGATAGTGTTTCAAGATGTTTGTTCTGAAGACCATAGGTTCTCTATTTGCTCAAGCTGTGTTTGGTTTAATTAAAACCAGGCTTATTTAAAGATACAATGTTTTAATCATGGCAAAACAGGGCAAATTCATTAACACTGCAGTTCCATGGGACTGGCCTATGACAGTTATCAATTTTAAGGATTGCTTTTTACCATTAAACTCACAGAACCAATCTCATTTTGCATTCTCTCTTCCTGATAATTGTTATCCTTCAGATAAGTTTGTGTAGCTGTATTGTCATCATTTTACCAAGAAATACTCAGACATTCCTATTACAAATATGTCAGCTTATTTTACAGATGGATCCTCTCAAAGTTTTACTGCTTACTGGACTATACAAAATCACCAGAAAATTGCCATCCCTGGATTTTTGGCCCAAAGATCAGAATTGGTTGTGGTGATTACCATATTAGAATGTACTTTGGCAGAGGCTGTTAACATTTTATGCAATTCAACATTTGTAGTTAATACCACTAATCCTTTAGAGATTGGCAGAATTGCATTGGTCAAAAGTACAAGAGTGTGGGAAAAAAGAGAAGGCACAAGTGTTGTGGTGATCCCCAGAGATGAGAAAATGGGAGGAACTGGGTACTTTGCTGGTGTAGAGTCGGGGATTTACTTGTGTCATTGCAGGAAACAGACAGATGGAGTGGGTGCCCTCTAGGAGCATAAGGCCATGGAGAAGTCCTCCATGTGACACGTCTGTGGAGGAATTCCACTTTGCTCTCAACAGTGAAAGCTTTCATTCAGAGAACAACAGAAGCAAACTACACAGGAGTTGGAAAGAGTTGTTCATGGTCAACACCTCCTGAGAGGAGATGAGAATGCCTGGCATATATTGAGGGCCCTTTGAATAAACCCTCTGGATGGTGTCTGACTGGCAATCAGAACTATGCCCCTCTGTGGCAGGAAGAATTTAAAGAGGTCTGCACCCATGACCCCCTCTCAAAAGTTAAGGGGTACCTCTCCAAAAGGGGGGCAGTTAAGTTAGGCATACTATAAGTAGTCTGATAGGGCTTGGCCCTTTGAAAGAGCCATATAGATACATTATCTCTGTGAGTGAAGGTATAGGCCTTACTGACACTTATATACTTTACCTACTTAGGGCTAAACAGCAGTTATTATAAAACTGCTGTTATTATAAAACAATGGGAAGAATGAGGGCTAATTGTCTTCCTCAGTGAGCTCTGAGCATGTTAACATGCTCAGTTATAATTGTTCCTCTAAAAACAATAATAGCAGAACATTCAGATAATTGTTCAAAAAAT